>NW_022196902.1:18261999-18271834 GCF_008632895.1 Mastomys coucha
GGTGCTCCCTTCCTTCCTTGCTTTAGTGATCCTTCTTTCTTTGGTGCTCCCTTCCTTGCTTTGGTGCTTCCTTCTTTGCTTTGATGCTCCCTTTCTTGACTTGGTGATCCCTTCCTTGTTGCCATTAAATATCCAACTACAATAAACCCATTGAAGGAAAACACAATTTGTTGCATTTAATTTTAATAACACACTTGCTTTTTCTCAGGAGCTCATTCTGAGTTCCCTCAATCTCTTGCAGCTAGCCCCACCAAACTGCCAACCAACAACCCTGGCTGTGCCCTTTCTCCTGCCCATCTTAGTCACTGGGGATGGAAAACACCCTTATATTTTAAAACTAGCCAGATAACTCAACGGCTAGGTGAAGAATATCCTGCCTCATTCTCCTTGACCTCCTCCCACAGCAGAAGCTATAAACTATAGGTACCCCTGAGACCTAGATGTCTGCTGCTTCCTCGGCTCCACTGCCTGCTCTGCCTCGTCCCTCTCATCTCATTCTCTTCCTCCTGGGGCCCAGAAGTCTTAAGGCTTCTGCCATCTTTATTGACACATCAAAAACCAATTAGGGAATCGATATCCACTACACTTTCTTGCTTTGGTGATCCCTTCCACTGGCTGAGTGTGGCTAAGGAGAGTAAAGTTGGGACAATCTGATCAATTTCATTAATGCATTTCCCCACAAAACACGAAGACAAGCTGAAAACACTAGTTTATATAGAGTATGACACACCCAGAGATGTGCGCCACTTATGTCAGTTTTAGGAGGAGCCACAAATCCTCCCACAGCTGAGAGAGTTGTCACTCATTTGGTAGAAGTGTCTTTGCACAATGAGCTTCCTTATCTCCTTGTTCCTCACTGAGGTTCACAGGTCGGCTTCTCCCAGGCTTGCCCTTCCTGTCGTGGAGCTGGCAAGATTGCTTATTTGGTTGGTACTTTCAGCCAGCTTCATTGAGGCTTGCTTATCTCACTCTCAAAGTGACTTTTATTCCATTGGGTGGCAATTAACATTTATAAATTAACTGGACTTTTCCCCTGTATATCTCAATTAAAGATCAAATAATCTGACTAACGTACCCTGGAGAAAAACTATGTAGTTTCTTTGTGAATTATTCTTTTAACCTTACCCTGCTTCCAAAGCATTCTCTTGGTGTTTTTTTTTTTCCTCTTTCTTTTATCCTCCCCTTTCTCCACTTTAAAGAAATAACTAATTTTGTTCAGGTCATTTGCTCATGAGAATTTACTTAGCTTCTACTTCTATTACAAATATTTTCAAAACCACAAAGTCCCTTTTAGTTTTCCTAATCCTTTATGCCTTTTCTCTGTTGATTGTGTCTCTAAGGGCATAGTTTTCTAACACCATACATCATCCCAAATCTAGAGTATATCACAAAATCCTTTATAAAAAAGATAACTGAAGAACAGCTCAAGCTGAAATTTCTTTTTAAAAAGCTCATTATTATATCTTTGAAAATACAATAAAAGTCACCACTCAGTGAAGGAGACTATCAAACAAAATGAGGAAGTATGTACAACCAATAGTGGGCTGACTGGAAAAATCTTCACTTGTTAAATTGGCTTGTTTGTTATTTTTCATAAATACCAGTCTGCAGTAAGTCTAAGGACTTTCTCCCCACCCCAAGTTCCATTAAACAACACATAGCAAAAACAGACATTTTTTAGAGATCCTAGGGTTTTTGTTTGTTTGTTTGTCTGACCTGGAGGCTTCCTTGAGCACATATATTCATATACACTAAGATTTTGAGTGGAAAAAACCTGTCATTATTATTTTAGCTCATTATGCATTGTTGATGCTTTTTACATTATTTTATTGTTGATAGTTTCATATGTTTATACAATGACTTTTGATCTTCTCATGCCCACCCCAGCTCCCCGTACTTGGCTTCTTCTCAGGGTTCCCCTCATACCCTCATGCCCTGTGTTTGCTTGTGGCTCCCTGAGAGTAAACAGTAGGAAGTCATTTAGCAGAGTCAGAGTAAGTTATCTGTGGATGAACCATTGAACAAGAATGATACTCTCATTCACCAACGATTGCCAATGGTTCTGGAAAGCTGGAGCCTCCTGGGCCCTTTTTCATCCATGAAGAGATGCTGATGGTCCTTCTTCATCCATGAAGAGATGCTGATGGCCCTTCTTCATCCATGAAGAGATGCTGATGGTCTGATCTGCACTACTCTCATTCACCAATGATTGCCAATGGTTCTGGAAAGCCGGAGCCTCCTGGGCCCCTTCTTCATCCATGAAGAGATGCTGATGGTCCTTCTTCATCCATGAAGAGATACTGATGGCCTGATCTTGTGCAGATTGCTTATGAAGTAAGTTTTCCAGAGCAGCAGCCAATGACATATCCAGAAGACATTTTGTTTTCCTACACATTGTCCCATGCTCTGGCTCTTACAAGCCTTTCTGCCTTTCTGACCATCTACCCACTTCTACAATGTTCCCTGAGATTTGGAGGTGGGTATATAGTTGTCCCATTAACTGCCTAAGACATTTCAAGTAACCAATAAACAAGCAGAATATCTAAGGCATTGAGTAGTAAATAGGAAACAGAGAAGTTGGCTTTAATAGACTTTGAATGTCTCTAAACCTAGAGAAGGCAGTGTGGTGGGCAAGCCACACTGCCATCAGGTCATAACTTAATTCCCAAGTTAATGGGAATTGTGAGACTTATAGTACCTGGCCCATCCTGAAGTCCTGCTAAGATGAGTAATCCTAAAGTCATGCTAAGGAAGCTTGTAGCAAAGGTGAAGCCAAATTTTCCTTCAGCTAGTCAGAGATCATTTCAGTTTTCTGGTCTGGAGCTCAAGACATAGTTCACATATTGGCCACAGTCATTTTTTTTTTAAAGATTTATTTATTTTATTTATATGAGTACACTGTTGCTATTTTCAGACATACCATAAAAGGGCACCAGATCTCATTACAGATGGTTGTGAGCCAGCATGTGGTTACTGGGATTGAACTCAGAACCTCTGACAGAGCAATCAGTGTTCTTAACCACTGAGCCATCTCTCCAGCCTGACCACAGTCTTGATAATAACCTTCCTCATCCTCTTGAGGGCTGGGAATCTAAGTATGAGCCACCGCGCTTTATTTATTAATTTATTTTTACTTGTTCTATATGGGTTTTTTTCCATATTGCTCCAATTGGCATCCAACTTTTTTTCTTTTTTATTGGATATTTTCTTTATTTACATTTCAAATGTTATAACCCCTTTCCCGGGTTCTCCCCCCTCTCCCCAAAACCCTCTATCCCATCCTCCCTTCCCCTGCTTTTATGAGGGTGTTCCTCTACCCACCTACCCACTCCCAACTCCCTGCCCTAGATTCCCCTAAACTGGGGCATCTATGAAGCCTTCATAGGACCAAGGATTCCTATCTCCTTTTACAAAGCTCAAGTCCAAATGGTTCAAGGACCTCCACATAAAACCAGATACACTGAAACTTATAGAGGAGAAAGTGGGGAAGATCCTCGAACACGTGGGTACAGGGAAATATTTCTGAACCAATGGTTTATGCTCTAAAGATCAAGAATCGACAAATGGAACCTCATAAAATTGCAAAGCTTCTGTAAGGCAAAGGACACTATCAATAGGAAAGAAAGGCAAGCTCCAGTTTGGGCATCTAACTTTTTGAATCCTTATGTCTCCGCCTTCTTACTAGCCTGGACTATTGCCTCACATGGCACTGTGCCTGGCTGAGGAGATGGTAAGGTTGTGGGCTAACACGTCACCACTAGATACGGCATGGCAGCAGCAGCAGCAGCAGTGGTGGACCTCACTTCAGCATGACATCAGATAAGCATTTAAAAATACTTACACTGCTGTGAACTATATGTATCCTGCAGAACTTCTTTTCTTTTCTAACTCTCTAAAGTTCAGTAGGCCTTTACTTTTGTTTTGAAGTACTGTTCCCTTGTAACCATAAAAATATGCAGTGTGTACATGTTCACATGTGTACAAGTATGTGTGCATGTGTGTAGAAGCCAGAGGCTTATGTTTGCTGTCTTTCTTAAGAACTTTCTTAAGAACTTAACTTTCTTAAGAACTTGTGTTTTGAGACTGTATGTCTTACTGAACCTGGAACTTTGTAGCTAAACTGGTTTCCAGGAACTGCATGGGGTCTGAATATATCAATGCCACAGCTTTGAGGTTATAGACACATGGTTGTGCCGGATGCTTCTCTGAGTTCTACAGCGCCAAAGTCATGTCCTCCTGGTTCCTTGGCAAGTACTTTAAGGACTGAGACATCTCTACGGTCCCTTACTACTTTGTCATTAGAAAAGTTAACATTTCGCTGGGCGGTGGTGGTGCACACCTTTAATCTCAGCACTTGGGAGACAGAAGCAGGTGGATTTCTGAGTTCGAGGCCAGCCTGGTCTACAGAGTGAGTTCCAGGACAGCCAGGGCTACACAGAGAAACCCTGTCTTGTAAAACAAAAAACAAAAAACAAAAAAACAATAAAAGGGAAAGTTAACATTTCTAAAAAAATCTGTAACAATGTCCCAATAGATAGCTTTATTAGCTATTGTATGTGCATGGAGTACTATGTGCATGTGGTACTGACTATATGTGTACATGTATTATGTGTCTGATATAGTGTGCAGAGAATGGACCAGGAGGTGGCTCTGTGGAGGGAGAGGAGGAAAGGAGCCAAAGAAGAAGGAATCTAGGAAAGACACTTGCTGTGTGTCTGTAGGTGGCTGTGCTCAGCCCTGATAAGAACTTGGTTCTTAATCCAAGTTGGCTCCCTGCAACTGGTAAAAACAATTTCTAGTTTGTGTCACCCACAACACCAAGGCAGCTGTAATCACTCATATTTCTCCTCCAGCAAGCAGGGACCTTATGGCAGAATTTTTATTGCTGTTGTTTTAAGAATTGATAGGAGAGCTCTTCTGTTTTACAGAAGTGGATTCTAGACCAAGCCAAATCAACCTGACATCTACCCCATGTTTTCTCACTGATAGTTATAAATGACCTTGCTTGTAGGACAACTGTCCACATTGAGGACAAAGGACAGATGGTATAAGAAAGGCTGCCGTTCTGCAGCTGGCCTAGAAAATCCTGTTTGGGAGATGTGGCCCAGTCAACATATTCCACTCTATCCTCCTCCGCTTGCAAACAACACAAGTGTAAATACATCTGTTGCTTATTTATGGACCCTAAATTTAGAAGAAGGAAACACAGGAATTTTTCTCTGAGACTCTTCTGAGGTGCAGAACTGAAGGTCACAGTGTTGGCCTCTTTAAACTCATCAGAGATGGTGCTTCCTCCTTTAGCTCCAGGCCTGTCTCTGGAAATTCTTCTGTTTGCTCCACTGCTGATTTGAAAGGAGGGTGGAGTTATTTATAGACTGGCCCTTGACTACCTGGCACATGCAATTTGTTTCTGGAATATTTTAATACTAAGTGCTTTATTTTTGTTGAAGCTATTTTATTCTGGATTATTGTCTTTACTGATATTTTGCTTTTTCATAACAGTGACTGCCTAATTATGTTAACTGCTATGAAATTGTAAGTTGGTCCTATTTCCTTGTAGCTTTAATTGATTTTTACTGTTCAGTGACAGTGTCTTGATTTGTAGCCTTGGTTGGCCTACTACTCCTACTCACTATGTAGCCCAAGCAGATTCCAAACTCAAAACAATCCTCCTGCCTCAGCCTCCCATAAGCTAGAATTATAAGCAGGTACCTCCACTGAGCATGGTTAACTTTTTAAATGATAAGAACAATATAAAAACCATTACCTTCTACAAAGCCAAATGGTACCAAAGTCTGTGAGGTAAAATGTAAAATTTTACATCTCTACCTCAAACCCTCTCAGACAGATGTAGTTGAGATAATTATCATTTGTGTGTTAAGCTCTTAGTTCCATTCTTAAAACCAAGAAATGAGTCCTACCTTTGTAATTGTAAGTGAAGTGCCAAGTTCCTGAGAATGGAATTGAAGTGTCCAAGTGCACACTAAAGTTTGAGAGACACTGACAGGCAGCTCCGCACCACCCACCTGTAGGCTCTCCGAATTCCACACAACAGTGCAGTCCTGCCTCCTCATAATAAGGAAGTCCTTCTATTCTTTGCCAACCAAATAGATGAAAATTGCATATTGTGATTCTTAATTTTTCCTGACATTTAGCATTTTCTGTGGGACTTACTCATTACCTGAATCTCTTTCTGTATAAAACATATTTTAATAACCTCTGTTCATTTTTCTATTTTCTCTGGTAATTTTTGTAAGTTGATTTCTGAAGTACTCCCTAAGATGGTTTGTGCTTGTCAAGTAGAGTCTAGAAGCATGTGTGGGGCATCATTTAATGGGTTGGAGTCCTGGACTGTACAAACAGAGAAAGGGGATGAGCAGCAGCAGCAGCAGCCTTCACAACTCCCTACTTCTCGATTGTGGATGTGATGGGACCCGCGACTTTATATTCCCACTTCCTTGATTTCCTTGCTATGATGGACTGTACATCATGACATGATGATGTCATGTGAGCTATGTGCACCTGTGCATGATGACCTTTGGGCCAGAATAAATGTCTTTCCTCTTAAATTGTCTTGGCATAAAGCATTTTAGTAAAGCAATGGGAAATAAAGTAAAAATACACCCTTTTATATTATAAATTAGGCCTTTTTCTATAATTATGGCCATTTTCGTGTTAAGTTGTAATTTTGGAGCAACCACTCTTGGAGTCAATTTATTAAAACATTTTTGCATGGAAAAATCTTTTATCATATTGTCTGGGTTGCATGTTGTACTTAAAAGGCTTCCCCCAGCTTTAGAAATATGAATTCATAGAATATGAATTACAACTGCTGGTCTCTGGGTCTCCCGTCCTCCCCTCTCCTTATGTCCTTCCTTTTCTTATTTCTTTCTAGTTTTTAAACACCCATCTCATCCAAAATTTAATTTAGTGTGATGAAGAAAGGATGCATGTTTTCCTTGAGTGACTAACCAGCTGCCCTACATAATTTACTTAATTATTTATTCAGCATTTACCATTTCTTTAGAATGATACGAAGTCAAATTCCTAGACAAATAATTTGGCCTGAATATTTGAAGTTGGGTTTTTCTCCCAGCTTGAGCTTCTTTAACAAAAACCTTATTAGGGTGGTTTAAACACAAGCCGTTTGTTTCCAAAGGCTTCCTCTATTTGTGCCTTGTTGATTTCTGACGGGAATACCTTTTCTAGTTAGTGTTCAGTTGTCTTTTCCTCATGTTATTAAGTATCTGCTTTCATTCTCACAAGGGCAATAGCTCTGTCACCGTGACCTCCACCCTCATGGTTTCACTGAAAGCTACTAAAGATAGCACCAAGTGTGATGACTGAATATACGAATTTGAGGAAACACATCCAATCCATAACCATTTTCAAAAAGCATTAAATTTAAGTATTTGTTAATGTCTGGAAAGAATAAAGAGCCTACCTATTTCATGTAGCAATAGTCCATTCTACTCAGGTGATCTGAAGAGGCATGGTCTGTGCCTCTCTGACAGGCAGCTCCTAATGTTTGTGGTAGCTGGGCTATAAGCCAATCCTAACAACACAATGTGTTAACATTGTCACAGGCCATTTATTCCTTCACTCACTAATCATGTGAATCATGGAGACATATGTGTCATTGATCTCACAGGACACTGAGCCTGGTGAAACATGAAAGATGATCTCTGTAGAATAAAGTGTCTTCAGTGAAATGATTTGTAGCAACTAGTAGGAGTTGCTTCTCCCCTGTTTTAGGATGATTGTTACCACACAGACACTTCAAGAGAAAGCAAGAAATGTTTTATTTCAAAATCCAGTTGTTATTAGTTCACATGTGCATCTGTAAGAAGATTTCCAGTCTATGTGAATTAAGAAAAAAATAACACTTGATGGACCTTTGAATTTCCTGCTGGGGACTTATTATCATGCCTTTTCAGCAGTTTCCTCGTTAAAGATTATATATGTATATATATACATATATATGACATATATCATATATATACATATATATAGTAATAGGAATAGTAATGACTAAGGAAAAATGAATTTCTGTTCTATAGAATTTAATAGAGACCAATTTTGCTAAGAAACTGGTAGCCACATAAATATTGTATCTGGGCAGCAGCAGCTAATCAAAAATATCTAGGATGTTTTCCATTTGCTTGAATTGCCCTGAATCAGTCACTGGGCAATGGGCCATGGCACATGGCTGTGGCCACTGGTTAGGTTATTATCAGCCATGCCTAGACTTGTTGTCAGTTGCAGCAAAAATAAGCACAGCCTCCTAGTGAAGTATGCAGTGGGGTGAGAACCAAGTAAGTGAGGAAAAACACTGAACTCTCCAGCACCTTGCACAAATGTATTTGGTGATGTTACTCATTAACTCCAAATAAAATTGGAACTAAACACAAACAGCATGTGTATTGTTGAAGCTGGAGACATATTCCTCATATCTATACTTTTCTATGGAAAGTAATGTGTACATTAGAGATACTGCTTATCTCAGGGATGTATGTAGCTAGCTGGTGTCCAGAAACATCCTGGCAGGGTTAATGGGTTTTGTGTTGTTTGTTTGTTTTTTTCTTTTAAGTTTCCTTTAAGTGGCACTGAGGATGGAACCAAGGCTGTATGCACAGTAGGTAAGCAGGCATTCTTCCACTGAGCTAGATCCTGAGGTCTTATACCTTGGCGAACCCCCCACCCCTTTTTTTTGCATAAAAAATAAGATTTAAAATTTCCAAACCACATGAATAGAGTTTCCTGAAATTCACAGACTATTGCTCAACTCAAAATGTTGCCCCTGAGGGATGGGTGTCACTCTCACCACTTCTGGTGGAGTTATAATCTGATAAGGTCCAGGAAGCAGAGAGGAGACGAAGCCAAAGACTATTCATCATGGAACAGTTTCTCGTTTTAAAGTAGGCATGCTCACAGTCTCCATGAAGGAACACCGAGAGAGTTTTTGAACCACAGCACCTTGCTGGGAATGCTCAGGGCTCAGCCAACAGTGACCAGGAAACATTGCTAACAGGTATCTGTGTACGAAACCACATCTCACAATTAACATCATCATCACTGATGACCCAGGCAGTGTTGGCTTGGTGTGGATGATCACACATATAGCTGCAGTGTAAAAGTGTGAGTAAAGAGGGGCAGGTGAGACCAACAGAGAATAAATAGGAAGTTCCCACCCAGAGAAAGTTCTAGGGCAGAGGAATTGATAGCTCATGAGAGAAATTAAAGTAGAAAATACATGTCCATTATGTCTATTATGTTTAGTTCACATACAGATTTTCACTTGTTTTGAAACAAAAATATTTAAAATGTTCATGAGTGAGTGTTTTGCCTGTCTGTGTGCACATGTACCATGTGGGAAAGTTCTGACAAGTCAGAAGAGGGCGTCAGAGCAGCTGATTCGGAGGCAGAGTTACAGATAGTTGTGCCATCATGCAGGTGCTAGAAACAGAACCTGGATCCTCTTAAAGAGCAGCAAGTGAGCTGAACCACTGAGGTGTCTCTCTGTGCCCTTGCTTGTTGATTTTACAGATACCTGTCATGTGTGTGTGTGTGTGTGTGTGTGTGTGTGTGTGTGTGTGTGTGTGTGTTATAGTATAGATCCAGTTTTTGTTTTGATGCATTTTGCGTTTGGGACAGTATCTCTCTATGTGGCCTATTGTACCAGGAGGATAGGCCAGTCCATCTTCTTGCCTCAACCTCCTCAGGATTATAATCATTTGCTATTATATATAAATTTCAAGATGGGAGCCAGAGAGGAGAGAGAGAGAGGGAGAGAGAGAGAGAGAGAGAGAGAGAGAGAGAGAGAGAGAGAGAGAGA
>NW_022196902.1:18271916-18276184 GCF_008632895.1 Mastomys coucha
AGAGAGGGAGAGAGAGAGAGAAAGAGAGAGAGAAGAGAGAGATCTTTTGCATTTTGAAAAGTAGTTATTAAAAACACTACTTCTAGCTATGACTGGAAATCAACCAGACTTGAGCACATGGGCCTATCTATTAGAATACAGAAATAAAATGCAGGCAAAGAAAATATGTGTTGTATCTAGTAAGTAAATCTTAGGTTCTTAAATATCAGGTATCAGAGCTCTTGTAGTAATGCTGTACCAGATAGAAGGTTGCACTCTGAGCAGTTCTGAAGGGTGCTGTGGTGATTTGAATATGCATAGCTCAGGGAGTGGCACTATTTGGAGGTGTGGCCTTGTTGGAGGAAGTGTGTCACTCTAGGGTGTGGTCTTTCAGACCTAGATACCTGGAGACCAGTCTTTTCCTATTTGCCTTCAGAATGAAATGTAGAACTCTCAGCTCTTCTTGCACCATGCCTGCCTGGATGCTGCCATGTTCCTGGCTTGATAATAATGGACTGAACCTCTGAACCTGTAAGCCAGCCCCAATTAAATGTTGTCCTTTATAAGAGTTGCCTTGGTCATGGTGTGTTCACAGCAGTAAAACCCTAACTAAGACAGGCACTATGGCCACTGCAAACTAATTTCCATAACTTACAGGGAGCTGGAAGTGCATGGCTTAACCAAATTGGTTAGTAAAAGACACTGTTTCATACTTTGTAGCTTAGTAAGCTATTCAAAACAAGTCTTTGTTTGGTTATATTAAGAATTTATTGCTATAATTTAGAACATAATTATACTTCAGAGAAAATTTTACTACATTTTGATGTCAAAAAACCTTAATTTTCTAGACTAAAGACATGATGAAATTATGTTAAAGCCATAATTAAAGTAGTAAAGAATTCAAGACCCGTGTTCTTTAGAATTCTAATTCATATGTTAGTTAATACCACAACACGTCTGAGGGGCTATTCTCTGAAAGGGACATGGTTGGGTGACTAGAATCTCTGTAATACATTTATTGATGTCAAAAGAATGAGTGTAAAATTGCAGTATTAATAAATGGGGATCTAGTATCTGAAAATTGAGGATGATTTGCAGAATTTTTTTTGTTTTTGGTTTATTGAAGAAAATTCAAATGTTCTTAAATCTGCCCAATTAAGTAGGGGAACAAATGTCTAAAAATACATGGTAAAAAACCCACCAGTTTACTAACACTAAGCAGACAGAGTTAGCATCAGTGCACACTTGTAACCTCAGAACTCAAGTGGCAGAAGCAGGAGAATTGAGAGTGTAAAGCCAGCCAGGGATATTTGTGAGGTTCTGCCTCCTTATAAAAACTTGAGGGAAAGGTATTAAGTACTCAGATCACTAACTACAACTCCTTTCATTTAGATGAGAGGATATACTAGCTAGGACAAAAATCAAGAATAACAGCCAATCAGAGCCAATGTATAAATAAAGTATATATGCATAGTGATTTAAACTATGTTAAAATTGATTATAGTTTCTTGTCAATTTGTCTCCCTCCCCAAACTTATTCTTTCTATTCCCTTTCATCCTTTGTGTCGTCTCTGGATTCTTCTTTTTCTTTATTGACATAGACCTGCTTTCAAAAATTCAAACAAAACCAGAACAACAAGACCATCAAATCCTAGTGTAATACAGCACTGGAAGAATTTTTGGGTATAATGGTTTTAAAAAATACAAAAGAAATAATTCAAGATTTCCTAAGAGATCAAGTTTGTTTGAGATGTCCATCAATTCCATTGGCTTTGGATGTAAAATTATAGCCACAGAGAAGCCTTGGGGAGCCCCGTGTGTGCCTGGGAATATTTAAACATGATAGGAAGCCTTCCTTTATTTTAGATACACCAACAAGCCAACAGAAGCTTAACATTGGTGCACACTTGTAACCTTAGAACTCAGGAGGCTGAAGCAGGAAAAATTACGAGTGCAAACCCAATATCGAGGACACTTGTGAGGCTTCACCTCCTCATTAAAAGAAAGGGGGAAAGGGCCACGGGCCAGGCCAGTTGGGGTCCCTCAACCCCTGGGAGAATCAGGATTCTGGTAGTCAGGTAGGCAAGGAGTCGGTGAGTGACAAACAGACACAGACACAAGAGAATGCTGAATCTGAGTGTAATTTCTCAAAGTAAGCATCAGACTTTTATAGTCAATACAGAAGACAAAAGGAAGTTAGATAATACACCAGTCAAGTAATTGACAGGAACCAGACAGCAGTGGCCACAACAAAGTCAGCCCCATAAAAAGTCAGCCTGATCTTAGCAGCCAGGTATGAATGGTTCCTATTCTAGTCTATTGTATAAACTACCACCAGCCAGCCCTAGGTAAACACCCAACTATGCTAATCTTCTGGACTATCAGAAGTATGCACCAGGGGTTCCCATTTGTGGTAGATTTCCAATTGCCAGGGAAGCCCATTTGCTTTCTTCTAATATGTAATATAGTCTGCCATACGTGACTGAAATGAGAATTCTAAATTTACTTTGTTGCCAGTAAGCTTCAGTGCCTGATCTCTTTCACCATCACTCTAACAATGCTGGAAACAATCTGTCTGAATAAGTAACATCCTTTACAAAATTCCAACACCGACTAGGATGTTGAAACACTGGTGGGGGTCAGGAAACAACCTGTAATCCAGCTCAATTATTTGCAAATCAATCCTTGGGGGTACCTCAATACCTAATAATAAAACAGTACAGAAAGAAAGACCCTCTATCAACTATTGCAAAGACAAATCTGAACCACATCTATGTGATGGGATACCAAAGAATTCCAGGAGACCAGTTTCCTTGAAACTTTTCACCTCTGTACTGCGGCCAAGCTTTTTGGACTTGTCACACAGACTCCACTGGAGTAGGTGTGGCAGGAAAGGTGTTACTCAGATCATCGACTACAACTTCTTTATTCAGATGAAGAAGTTTTGTTTGTTTGGGTTTTGTTTGTTGTTTTTTTCTAGAAAATGGCTGCAAATACTAGTTAAGACAAAATTAAGAATAACAGCCAATCAGAACCAATATGCAAATGTAGCATATAGTTATATCTGGTTCTTTGTGGGTCAAAGCCTGTGAGGCTGAATTAAAACCTGAATGGCCATAGACGTAAATCACCAGAAGGAGTCTAACTGGATAGGTTTACTAGAAGGGAGGAGACCCCCGCTCTTACTGGCCACAGCCTCAGGGAGTATCAACATTGAGAGCAGGTTTAGGAGCAAAATTTGCCCCTCATTTAGTACCTTTTCTAAGGCAGCTTAGCTTCATCTGTATTTCCTTTTGAAACTCTTTCCTGAGTGTTATTTTCTGTCTCTGTTCCAAGAAAGATTAAGATGAATGAACATTTGGCCTGTGAGGCAGTTTGGAGATACTTTACTATTAAAATATTGAATCTGCTTTGATTAAAGGAATATCACAGATAGAATTGATATATTCTGTTGGCTAATGTTAAAGTATTGATATGGCTTTGAATTTCTCATTTTACAAAGGGAGGTTCCCATCAGGAAAATGCTATGATCATTGTGCTGGCTAGTTTTCTGACAACTAAAACAAGCTAAAGTCTGGAGATGAGGGAATCTCAATTAAGAAAATGCCTTCATAAGATCTGTCTGTAGGCAAGCCTACAGGGCATTTTCTTAATTAGTGATTGATCGATAGGGGGTGGCAGCTCATTGTGGGTGGTTCCATCCCTGGGCTGGTTGCCTTGAGTTCTCTAAGAACGCAGCTCCCCTCATGATCTTCACAACAGCTTCTGCCTTCTTTGAGTTCCTGTCTTGACTTCCTTCACTGATGGACTATGGATGTCAAGATGTAAGTCCAATAAACCCTTTCCTCCCTGACCTGCTTTTTGGTCATGGTGTTTCACTGTAACAATAGAAACCCTAACTAAGACACTTATACTTAAGTTTCTTCTTCCAATCCTATAGAATTTTAAATAATATTTATGTCACACATAGTTTAAGAGTTAAATACAAGTGAGTTCTTTTCAATTTTTAAAGGTTTAGTTTTTACTTTTATCTGTGTGTCTGTGTATGCTCATGTTCAAGTGCCCACAGAGTCCTGGAGAGCATCGTTCTATCCCCTGGAGCTGAAGTCCAGGCAGTTGTGAGCCATCCTGTGGGGACTTGTGTCCTCTGAAAAATCTTCAGGCATGTTCTCTTAACCACTTGGCTATCTCTCTAGCCTCCTGGGATGTATTTTTAAACCAAAGTAGGGAACTAATGTGGGACTTGGAGTGTGTGTGTGTGTGTATATATATATATATATATATATATA
>NW_022196902.1:18276194-18279878 GCF_008632895.1 Mastomys coucha
ATATATATATACATATATATATATGTATATATATATATGAATAATATAAATACATGAATAATAATATATAATGCTAAATTCCAGGTACCACTTGATGATTCTAATGAAATAGTCAAGTTAGATAAATTTGCACCACCTATGTTAGATTTTAAGGACCACATTATGCCCATGTCCTCTAGGTCTTTGTGAATACAGTGAGCCTGAGGACAGCCACAAGCTTGTTTTGCATTTATCGTGGCTGGTGTCAGAATGAAGTTTACTGCTCATAATGAAGCAAGCTGAACTAAGTTAGAGGTGGGTCAACAGTCACTTGCTTGCTAGCAGAGAGGGAAGCTTAATTTTCTGAAGAAGCCAACACTGCTCATATGAAATGGCAGTATGCTGACATTTTTCCTAAGAAGTCAGGGTTGGTACCTGAATCCTGAAATTTAATCTGAGGATCAGTGGACAAGTAGAAGGACGGTGGTTAAGAATAATAACACATCTGGGTGTCAGTATTGCTTTCAGGTTCAGAACAGAGTCAGTGCTGTTTACAAAAGGAACCTGGCTTTTCAAGGAATGAATATTAATGTCTTATTGTCTTAAGCATTAGAGAAATTCTTTTACTTTCCAGCTCATAATTGGTTTATCAGGATGGTGGTTAAATCCTTAAAATGGTCCTGAGTTTGTGGCAAGGATGTACCTTATTTGCACTCTGGATCCTATATTCTTGGCAATTTAAAATAATTTTAAAAAAATTTAAAGATGAAGGTATATTTTGGATAAGAACCACCAGAAGTGACATGTTTGTGACTCTATGATTAGGGCCAAGCGGCACTGCTTCTATTTCTGAGCTTGTAAACCTTTGAGATCCTCCACACCTCAATCTGTGTCTACAGAGATGAAGGATGAGTGAGCATGGTCTCAGGAAGGGTCTGGTTTCATGGAAAAGTTTCTGTTATAGTTTATTTATTTTTTTGGTAGATGACAATAGCTTCAACACTCTAATTGACAAAATAAGTCTCCAAATATTTGGATTAAAGATGTGCATGCAACTGACTAGTCTTTTTTTATTATTTATTTATTTATTTATTTATTTATTTATTTATTTATTTATTTATTTTATTAGTTATTTTCTTTACTTACATGTCATATGGTTTCTCCTTTCCCAGTTTCCCCTCCAAAAAAGAAACAAACAAACAAACAAAAACAACAAGAACGAACCCCTGTTGCCTCCCCCCTCCCCATGCTTGCCACCCCACCCTCTCCCACTTATTGGCCCTGACATTCTCCTACACTGGGGCACAGAATCTTCACGAGGCCAAGGCCCTCTCCTCCCATTGATGATCGACTTTGCAATCTAATATACACATACTGCCAGAACAATCAGTCCCACCATGTGTACTCCTTGGATGGTGGTTGAGTCCCTGGGAGCTCTGAGGGCACTAGTTAGTTCATATTGCTGTTCCTGACTAGCCTTTTAAACATCCAAGTAAACGGTATCATACTCAAAATAAAATTTCAGCCAGTTGATTGTTTTTATGAAACTATAGTTTTAAGTGGTAGAATAACACCCATTTTTTTTATGCTACTGTTCACTGACAGTTTATCTTTTTGGTCAGTATTGATCATCTTAAAAGAGACTGAATTACTAAGAACCACAAATAATGAATTAACCTTCACCTTCAATTTGCTGTTATTCACTTTATCTTTTTTTCTATCTTAATAATGTTAAGAATATTACTTAAAGACCCAATTTGTGAAATGCTTTTTAAATCTCCAATATGAGCAACTTTGCCTTTTAACTCCAATAACTTTAAAACCAACTTTATTAATTACCAGGAAAGTTTTCTGTGACTTTTCCCAATGGGCTTGAACACCAGCAACTGTGACTTGATTAAGAATCAGGCATTGGGAGTCATGTAAAGTGTGCACATCTTTGTTTGATCCTGCTGCTGTCTGGTAGATAGTATCATTTACAGATATGTAAATCCTTTGAAGCTCTCCCAGAGACTCATGCATCATTGTTTCAGCAGTTGGGGAACCGCACCCAGCTGCATGCTAGCCTATTTCGCCTACAGGAAGAAGTCTTTCTTTCTAATTACCCTACCAATTGAGTCATCAGTCCTGTTGCAGTGACTTGTTAGCCATAAAAAAAATAGATTGGATGTAAACATTCTCTTGTTTCAGATGTATTTAGGTTGATAAATGATAGATTTGTGGTGGTTTATACAGACTGACAACTTGACAAGGTTTGGGATCACTTTAGAGACCAGACTCTAGGCACGCCTTTGAGGATTATCTAGAAAGTAATTGAGGTAGGCAGACCCATGCCATCAGTAGGTGAGGTCTCTCCATGGGCTGAGGCAATCGATTGACAAAACCAGAAATACAGCTGAGTACCCACATCCATCATGCCCTGCCTCCTGACTATGGCTGCAATGTCATCCTCTGCCTCCAGCTCCTGCAACCTGCCCCCACTTCCCACCACAAGAGGACTACACCCTAAAACTATGAGATGCAGCAAATCCTTTCTTCTGTAAGTTGATGTCTCAGAATGTTTAAAATAGGAGAAGTAACAAGTACTTTATCAAGACATGGGTGAAGATAAGAAGGCAGGGTTTTGTTTGTTTTTAAATGTTGAGAGAGGTATGCAAGTTTTAGTCTGTTTATACTCTCATTTCTCTAGGCTGGAGGTCTCATCTAATTCCACTTAGAATGTGAAAGCCAAGTAAATTATTTCTTTGGGATCCACACCAAAACTATAATTTGTCTCTTTTAAAGGGCACCTCAAAGATATATTCAAAAGTCTGCGTTTATGCTTTTTCCATAGTTAGTGATAATATCTATTTAGAATTCAAACATCCCAGGTAAAGAACTTACAAAACAAATCCATTTACAATAGATAATAACCAAACCAAACCAAACCAAACCAAACCAAAACCACAACAAAGTCCCCAGGACTAAGCTCAGCCAAGGAGATTGAAGATAGACTTTGAGACATTCAAAGCTAACACTGCTGAAATCAAGGAAACAGGTAAATAAAGAAAAGACCTCTCATGGTATGGAGTGAAGGAATCAACATTTCAAAAGCATCCAGTTTCCAAAGAAACTGAAAGGTGTAACACAATCTCTTCCAGAATCACAATAACATTTTTCACAGAGAAAAAATTAATATCCACTCAGAATCACAAGCTCACAAAAGAGACAAATCAATCTGAGGAGGAAGAATAGAGCTAATACCATTAAAGCTGTCAGTTCCAAAATGTATCATGAAAGTGCAGAAATGAAATATGGTGCTGGCCTTCAAGAGAGGGCGTGGAAGGAAACCCCAGTAAAAGTCAACTGATTTTGAGGAGGGAACCAAGGGCATGCGATAGACAGGAGCACTCGTCTCAGCAAATGCTGTTGAAAGAAACACATATCCATGTGCAAAGGGTAAGGTTGATCTTTGTTTTTGATCCATGCAGAAACTAAATATGGACTGAAGACTAAAGCGAATGACTGAAACTAATCCACTGGAAGAAAGCATAGAGGAAAATATTTATAATTCTGCTTTTGGCAACAGTTTACTAAATATTATACTAAGAGGGCATGCAATAAGTAGCAAACAAACAAAGGTATATCAAATTAAGAATTCTTTTTTTTTTCCTTTTAGATATTTTCTTTATTTACATGTAAATTTCTCCATTCCCAGTTTCCCCT
>NW_022196902.1:18286225-18297308 GCF_008632895.1 Mastomys coucha
AGGGAAGGGGCAGCGAAGGTCACTGATCCACCTCTGTCACTTGGAAGCTGAGAGGATCCTGTCCCTGCCACCCTGCGGCTCCCCTGCGACTTGTGGGGCCTGTGCCTCCTGTCTGGCTGCTCCTGGCTTAGGAACTCACTGGAGAGAAGATGGCGGCTCTCACCGGAGACTCCGGGTCAAGCTAAATTAAGAATTTCTATGCAACAAAGAAAATAACAGGATGAAAAACCAATATATAGAGTGAGAGAAAATATTTGTAGTAATATAGTTGTTAATGGTTAGTAGTCAAAATATATAAGAAGACAATTCAATAGCAAGAGATAAAATGAGCAAAGCAACAACAAAATTCTTATCTAATTAAGCAGTGGACAAAAGGCCTGGAGAGAATCTCTCAGAGGAAAACAGACAAATGTGCTGGTAGGCAATGGGGAGAAAATGGATAGACTGTGATCATCAGGAAAATGGAAGTTAAAATCCCAGTGTGGACCATGTTATATTTTCAGGGTGGCTGGCAAGGTGTGCTAAGAGGGGTCCTTGAGCATAACTGATAGGAGTGTGCTCCCTTTTGATGGGAACAACTGTGGAAAGCAAAAAGGAGGTTTCTCAAATAAAACTAATTAATACTACCACATGATGCAGAATCTCATTTCTGCATACAATTAAAAATAGAAACCAAGATCTCAAAGAAATATCTGTACTCCTTTTTACTTTGTGTCATTTAAAATGTTTTTATGTAATACCTTTTACTTTAAAAGAATTGCATACATTTCTGTACATGGTGCCATATTATAGAAAGAAATTTTTTATGTACATACATTTCAAACTATCTATCTATCTATCTATCTATCTATCTATCTATCTATCTATCATCTACCTATCTGTTGTACATTAGCATATTCCTCCCTTCAAGGTCTAGCATCTGACTATGGCAGAAATTCAGAACGTGATGGTCAAATCACTTGCAACAGAAGTTGCAATAGTTCATTAACAGGCCATTTGGTAGGTGGAAATAATATTTTAGGGCAGTTATTCCCATATTACTATAAAAATAGAACCACTGGATTCAGCTATCTATAGTGTGATAGTTCCTGTGAGTCTGGTCTTGCTTAGCTTTTGCTTTCCCACACTATCAGCTGCATACATCCTACAGTTTGCCATTTAATTCTTAGTTGCACAGCTCCTGTTCCCTAGGATCTGTGATACTAAGTTGCTATCTTCAGAGGGCAGGAACACCAGCCTTTGAGTTCCTGTGACTCTTGCAGAATGTTGGGTATGTGGTCTGCATTTAATACTTAGAAAACTTAAGCCTGAGCTGGCCATTTTGGTCAACTTTATTCAGTCATGGTGCCAAGGATGTTTCACCACATGCACAAGATTAAACTAGGTTCTCCACGTCATGAGCACTGGTACAGGTGAGTGTCATCATGGCTGGGTGAAACTTTTTTTTTAGAACCATTTCTGAAAGCACTATCCCCATATTTTGTTTTTGTAGTTTGTTTGAGAAGAGCTGAATGATTCCATGTTATGTTACAGAACCAGATGACTAGAGTAAGTGAGCACCTTGTGCAGGACAGGTACTAGATCTGTAGACGTTACTGACTCCCTGTCATGTCGTAACTACAGGATTTCAATGCCCACTTTGGGCCTCTGAGGGCACACACACACACACACACACACACACACACACACACTTAAAAACATCACTGATTCTTTGTGAATTTCACATCATGCACTCTAATCCCACTCGTCTCCTCATCTTTGCATTCTTGCCCTCCACCCTTACAACCTCCCCTTGAAAAGAAAACAAAAAGAAAAGAAAGCACAAGAAAAACCCACCATGCCATGGAATCTGCAGTGTGCCACACAGTCTACCCTTTCGCTCCAACAGCTTTACTTTCAAATATCCATTGCAATGAGTCATTGGTCTGGTTTGAGGCCTCTGGCTTCTGCTACTCTATCCATTCTGGATTCTCACTGGGACTCCTTTTGGATATCTTGTTGTTACCCTGTGCCATGGAGATCCTGCAGCTTTAGCTCTGTAGGACTGGCTCCTTCACACACTCTAGCAGTTTATAGATGGGGTAGATGTTGGGCTGGACCAACTCAAAGCCCTATATCTGGGCCTGAGTGGTAGCTGAGTTCAGCACTTTCATGTCCAAACCACAAGGGCCAGCTCTCCAGTAAAGGGTGGGCCAAGCTCTCCCATGGCCACTCTACCAGGACTATCTCTACTATGCTGTCCAGAAATGTGCAGGTCCAATCTCCTGAGTGCTGCCGTTAGTGAGGGGTTGATTCAGTTCTCCCACACTGCCTAGGTCGGGGCAGGATAAGTATCCTGCCACAGGCAGTGAGCGGCCTCTCTCCCATACCCACTCTACCAGGGTCAGTTCTACTGTGCTGCTCAGGTGAGGGGCAGGGCCCTCTCTCCTGAGGGAGGCAGCTGGCATAGGGTGGAGCCAGTTTGCCTACTCTCACACCCTAGAGGCCAGTTCTCTCACACTGCCCAGATGAGGGGTTGGACCAGCTCTTCCATCTGCTGCAGGGAGCGTGGGGCTGAGTGGGCATCTCCCACAACACTGCACAGCTGCCAGCTCTCGTGCCTACAGGGTCAGCTCTCCTGTGTTGCCCAGGTCGGGGGTGAGGCCAGCTCTTCTGAGTCCTGTAGCCAGGGGAGGAGCTCTCAGATTTCAACATGGCCCTAGGCAGCAGCTCAGGTCAGGGATGCCCACATGGCCTTTGGTGATAATGTGAGCCACAGACATCATAGCAATACACAGCTGCTGCTGAAGGGCCACAGACCCAGACATGGCCCTTGGTGCCAACACGGGCCAGGACATGACCATGGCCTCACATGGCAGGGCAGGCTACTCACATCAGGTTGCTCCTCACCACCTTCTTGTTTACTATGCTTCCTCTCTCCATAGTGCACATGTTGCGGGAATAATTAAAAAATGAATCCATGCCGCAAACTCCCTTTCCCGCCGGACCACATTCTTAAAGCCGGTACTGACCACGTCCCAGCAGGCTCTTGCTATTCTGTCCTAGGTGACAACATCATCTTGCTTACATGCAATGCCTTACCCACCCACACAATCATTCATCTAGCTAGCGTCTAAGACCTGGTAGGTAATGCATGACTCTTAGGGCATAATTATCCAATCAGGTTTATATAATACTAAGATCACAATTTACAAGATGCCAATACAATAATTTCAGAACCAAATAATGAAGACAATATTCTAACCCAATTAATGTATTTTGTTAAATCCTTTGCTTGGTCGTATAACCACGCAGGGTCTGACTCTCCCATCTGACTCCATGATCAAGATCCTGCTCTTCCTCCTCTCTCACCTTTCTCCTCCTCCAACTCTAGCTCCACTTCTCTATTCCTGTCCAATCACAGGCCTGTCACTGCCCTAATGTGTTTGGACAGAGAAAATGCTGCAACATCGCAGACCTTTCTCCTTCTTTCTCTCCCATCTTTTTCGCATACACTTGTTCATCCTAGTGTTACCCACCCAGAGCTATGCCATGCCTCACCATAAAAATATTCTCTAAAATGGAAAACATATAGGGGCTGGAGAGATGGCTCAGCTGTTAAGAGCACTAGTTGTTCCTGCAGAAGACACAGGTTAAATTCTTAGCACCTGTATAGTGACGCACACTACTCTTTGCTTCTAGAGGCTGAAGCCTCAAGACTGGATTTTGGAGACACAGAGTGGCTTTTACCAGATTCTAAACATGGCAATTGCCTCTCGGCAATTGGAGAGAGAATAAAGAATGTTTCTTCCCTCCATTAGATTTCAGCCTATATGGAAACACAATGAAGTAGTCACAGGCTACTTTTACCATCCCAGTGGAGAGAATGCCTCGTGACCTTGGGGAATTAGGAAAGGATTTATGGAAGACGTAACAAAGGAGGCATGTCTTGAAGAATAAGTAGGATTTAGCCACTACACACTAAAGCTTCTTTAGAGATATTATATTGTAGGCAAAGAAGTGATAGCATTATTTCACACTGGCAAGCCAAAAAATAGACAAGGGAGGCTTGAGTGGTGTCTCTAAGCAACACAAATCCCAACCGTGCCAAGGGAGAATGGGTGTCAGTTGAATGTCCTGAGCAGAAGCAACAGAGAAGGGAATGAATTTCAGGAATGATGAATGATGGGAATTGGACACAGCAGAAGATTTGCATAAAAGGCAAAGAAAGAAAATGAAGGACAGGAAGGAAGGTTAAGGACAAGTCGAAAAGGTCTTCAATTTCTGGCAAGAGCCTTTGGAGGGCCTGGAGGAAAGTTATGGGGAAGAAACTGGAAGCCATACCATAGAAACAAGGCAGCACTCTGGAGAGTCTCCCTGTACTACAGCATGGAATGCTTTTAATCGCAGACAATTTTAAAAAATATTTTTGACAACATCAGTTAAAATTTGCCTTGTATTTTAAAGTGCTCAGGTACCTACTAACCCATCGCGGATTAATTTCCTAGTGATCTTACAATGCATATTTAAGATTCTCACAGAGAGACAGAGAGCAATATCCTTGTATTTGTGTCACTGGGGATTTCTCTGCTGGGAAGGACGACAGTCTAAAGGAGAGTAACAGTGGTAGCAAGGACTGCCAGGGCTCCAGCAATGGACCACAGCGCCCTGGAAGGCAGCCAGGACTGCCAGGGCTCCAGCAATGGATCACAGCGCCCTGGAAGGCAGCAAGGACTGCCAGGGCTCCAGCAATGGACTATAGTGCCCTGGAAAGGATGGGAGGTTTGTGCTGATGTGTGGTGTGTGGGACAAGGTGAGAACTATCTGTTGAGAGAAGAGAAGAGGAGAGCAGTGTCAAGGATGACTCCACAAGAGTGCGCTGTGGGGATGGGCAGAGACAGTGGGGGAGGCCTATGTGTTGACTCTGTTGACAGTTTCATATGGGCTTGCTTAGCAGTAAAACTATTGGTTCTGTCATAGTCACTAGTTTCTCCCCCCCCCCCACTTCTTATTGGATGTTTTCTTTATATTTCAAATGTTTATCCCCTTTCCCAGTTCCCCCACACCCTGGAATCCACCTATCCCACCCCTCCCCCTGCCTCTATGAGGGTGTTCACCCACCCACCCACTCCCACTTCCCCACCCTGGCACTCCTCTAAACTGGGGGATTGACCCTTCACAGGACCAAGGGCCTCTCCTCCCATTGATGCCTGACAAGGCTGTCTTTTGCTCTATATACAGCTGGAGCCATGAGTCCCTCCATATGTACTCTTTGGTTGGTGGTTTAGTCCCTGGGACTTCTGGGGGAGTCTGGTTGTTTGATATTGTTGTTCTTCCTATGGGTTGCAAACTCCTTCAGCTCCTTGGGTCCTTTCTCTAGCTCCTTCAGTGGGGACTCCATGCTCAGTCCAAAGGTTTGCTGTGAGCATTAGCATCTGTACTTGTTAGGCCCTGGCAGAGCCTCTGAAGAGACATCTATATCAGGCTCCTATCAGCAAGCACTTCTTGGCATCTACATTAGTGTCTGGGTTTGGTGTTTGCATATGGCATGGATCCCAGGTGGGGCAGTCTCTGGATGGCCTTTCCTTCTGTCTCTACTCCACACTTTTTCTCCAAATTTCATCCCTTGAGTATTTTGTTCTCCCTTCTAAGAAGGACTGAAGCATCCACACCTTGGCCTTCTTGAGCTTCATGCAGTCTATCAGTTGTATCTTGGTTATTCTGAGCTTTGGGGCTAATATCCACTAATCAGTGAGTGCATTCCATGTGTGTTCTTTTGTGATTGGGTTACCTCACTCAGGATATTTTCTAGTTCCATCCATTTGTCTAAGAATTTCGTGAATTCATTGCTTTTAATAGCTGAGTAGTACTCCATTGTGTAAATGTACCACATTTTTTGTATCTATTCCTCTGTTGAAGGAAATCTATTCTTTTTTCCAGCTTCTGGCTTTTATAAAAAAGGCTGCTATGAACATTGTGGAGCATGTGTCCTTGTTATATGTTGGAGCATTTTTTGGGTATATGCCCAGGAGTGGTATAACTGGCTCCTCAGATAGTACTATGTCCAATTTTCTAAGGAATTGCCAGACTGATTTCCAGAGTGGTTGTACCAGCTTGCAATTCCACCAGCAATGAAGGAGTGTTCCTCTTTTTCCACAACCTTGCCAGCATCTGCTCCCACCTGAGTTTTTGATGTAATTCATTCTTAATGGTGTGAGGTAGAATCTCTGGGTTGTTTTGATTTGCATTTCCCTGATGACTAAGGATGTTGAACATTTCTTTAGGTGCTTCTCAGCCATTTGGTATTCCTCAGTTGAGAATTCTTTGTTTAGTTCTGTACCCTGTTTTTTAATAGGGTTATTTGCTTCTCTGGAATCTAACTTCTTGAATTCTTTGTATATTTTGGCTATTAGCCTTTTATCGGATGTAGGGTTGGTTTTGCTATCCTGAGTTTTTTGTTATTCCAAATGAATTTGCAAATTGCTCTTTCCAACTCTGTGAAGAATTGAGTTGGAATTTTGATGGAGATTGCACTGAATCTGTAGATTGTTTTTAGCAAGATGGCCATTTTTACTATATTGATTCTGCCAATCTATGGGCATGGGAGATCCATCTTCTGAGATCGTCTTTGATTTCTTCAGAAACTTGAAGTCCTTGTCCTATAGACCTTTCACTTGCTTAGTTAGAGTCACACCAAGATATTTTATAATATTTGTGACTATTGTGAAGGGTGTCATTTCCCTAATTTCTTTCTCAGTCCATTTATCCTTTGAGTATAGAAAGGCTACTGATTTTTTTTTAAGTTAATTTTATATCCAGTCATTTTACTGAAGGTGTTTATCAGGTTTAGGAGTTCTCTGGTAGAATTTTTGGGGTCACATAAATATACTATCATATCATCTGCAAATAGTGATATTTTGACTTCTTCCTTTCCAATCTGTATCCCTTTGACCTCCTTTTTATATCTAATTGGTTTGGCTAGGACTTTGAGTACTATATTGAATAAGTATGGAGAGAGTGGGCAACTTTGTCTAGTCCCTGATTTTAGTGGGATTGCTTCAAATTTCTTTTGACTTAGTGTGATGTTGGCTACTCGTTTGCTGTATATTGCTTTTATTATATTTAGGTATGGGCCTTGAATTCCTGATCTTTCCAAGACTTTTAATATGAAGGATGTTAATTTTTGTCAAGTGTTTTCAGCCTCTAATGAAATAATCATGTGTTTTTTTTCTTTGTTTGTTTATATAGTGGATTATGTTGCTGGATTTCTACATATTGAACCATCCCTGCATACCTGGGATGAAGCCTACTTGATCATGGTGAATGATCTTTGTTGGATTCAGTTTTGGAGAATTTTATTGAGTATTTTTGCATCAATATTCATAAGGGAAATTGAACTGAAGTTCTCTTTGTTTGTTGAGTCTTTGTGTGGTTTTGGTATCAATGCAACTGTGGCTTCATAGAACGAAATGGGTAGTGTTCTTTCTGTTTCTATTTTGTGGAATAGTTTGAAGAGTAGGTCTTCTTTGGACATCTGATAGAATTGGGAGTCTTTTAATAACTGCTTCTTTCTTTATGGGTTATGGGACTCTTTAGATGGTTTATCTGATCCTGATTTAATTTTGGTACCTGATATCTATCTAGAAAATTGCCCAATTCATCAAGATTTTCCAGTTTTGTTGAGTATTTCTGTTGTTATGCCTCCCTTTTCTGAAAAGTTAAACTTTACAAAATTGTTCTGATATTTTAAAAATAATAATTGTTAATATATTTATTTACTTTACATCTTGACCAAATTTTCTCTCTCCTCTCCTCTTAGTCCCTCCCTCTATTCTCCCCTCCCCATATCCACCTCTCTGTTTCTCCTCAGAAAAGGGGAGGCCTCCTATGGATATCAACCAGCCTTGGTTGTAGTAGGACTAGACATATCTTCTCTTGAGGCTAGCCAAGGCAATGTAATTAGGGAAAAGGGATTCAAAAGCAGTCAGTGGAGTCAGAGATAGCCCCTGCTTCCACTGTTAGGAGTCCTACATGAAGACCCAGCTGCACAACTGTTACAAATGTGCAGAGAGCCTAAGTCCATCCCATGCATGGTCTCTGGTTAGCAATTCAGTCTCTGTAGGTCCCTTTGTGCTCAGGTTAGTTGATTCTGTAGGTTTTCTTGTGGTATCTTTAACCTCTCTGGCTCCTACAATCCCTCCTCCCCCCTTCTCTCTCTTCCACAGGATTACCCAGGCTCTGCCTAAGGTTTGGTTGTGGGTCTCTGCATCTGTTTCTATCAGTTGTTGGGTGAAACCTTTCTGATGCAGTTATGCTAGGCTCCTGTCTGCAACTATAGCAGAATATCATTAATAGTTGGAGGGTGGGTTCCCTCTCATGGCATGGGTCTCAAGCTGGGCCGGTCATTAGTTGGCCACTCCCTCAATTTCTATTCCATCTTTTACCCCTGCTTATCTTGTAGTCAGGACAGGTTGTAGGTCTAGGGCTCTTGGGCTGTGTTGGTATCTGTATCTTTCTATTGGCAGTTTTTCCTGGTTACAGGAGATGGCTGTTTCAGGTTCTATATCCCTCATTTCTAGGAGTCTTAGCTAGGGTCATGGATTCCTGGGAGTTTCTTTGGGTCTTTGGATTGTAGCATATCTATCCTGTACTTTATGACCAATATCCACTTAAAAGTGAGTACATACTGCACCTGAACTCAGAAGCTAAGCAGGGCTGGCCCTGGTTAGTACTTGGATGGGAGATTACCTGAGATTATTTTTAATTGAACACTTTAGTACTTATGAAATACATAAAGCTTTTCTAATAGAACCCTCAAAATTTAGGACACAAGAATTTAATCTGTCCCTCAGGAGTCATTCTGAAGGGAATCTTCTAGGTTTGGGCAGTGTTAGCCCATATGCAATAGAAGAACTTGAGTTTCTTCATGCTGAATCTCCTTCCTCTCTGGGATGCTCTGAGTTTCCAGTCAAGACTAGATCACAGTTATAATTAGGTTTTAGCCAGTTGGAAGGGGCACAAGCCCTGGGCCGTGTGTTCTAACTCTCTGGTTCCTATTTAGCCCATAATACATTGGTCAGAACTCAGTCATATGGCCACAATCTGCCATCTAGTCTGAAAACTGCAGCTTAGCCGTGCATTTTTACTGTAGATGATTAAAGGAGCCAGTTTTGGTGGCCAACTCTAAGTCTGCTATTTGCTCAGTTCATTAAGGACTTATTTCATATTGCTGTTTCTATATTCATGGGAGAGTTTATGAAATAAATGTCAGATGTTATATGTAAGGGAGAAACAAAAATTCAGGAACTAAAACCTATGAAAATAACCATAGCTTTTTTTCTTGATCTGTACTCATTTCCCTGGTTAAAATTACCTATTTAGGCAAGTGTACTCCATGGGAAAGAATATCATGAAATAATCAAATTGGTCCCCACTCTAAAGTAGGCATGTCAGTCGGCCTTAGCAAGCTGTGTGTTGAGGACCTGGTTCTCTTGTCAATGGTCTGGCATGGTCTGCATGTTGGGTTTTTGTCAACTTGACACAAGCTAGAGTCATCTGAGAAAGAATAAATCTGGTTTTAGAAAATGCCTCCGTCAGATTGGGCTGGAGCTAAGTTTGTGGGGGCATTTTCTTGATTAGTTACTGATATGGAGAGCCCAGCCTATGTGGATAGTGTCACCTCAAGGCAGATAGTCTTTGGTTTCATAAAAATGGCAGCCAAATGAGCTGTGAGAGCTTGACAGTAATCATCATTCCTTTGTGCTGTTTAGGTTCTACCTGGAGCTCCCTTTACCTCAGCACCTGCCCCAACTTCCCTTAGTGATGGAGTGTGACCTGGCATGTGTTAAGCAAACCCTCTAATTCCCAAGTTTCTTTTGAGGTTTGTCACTGCAATAGTAAAACCAACACATGGATTATCAGGAATAGACCCTGTGTGGCCACAAGTACCACTCTGCATGCTTGTCTTACCTCCTGATTGTCCCTTCCCTGTCTCATGAGGTCAATGACTGGGAAACCTCAGCATTCTTTGATTTAGGAAATTTCTTCCTTGATTTAGATCAATGCAATTTACATTGCCCTGAAAAGTACCGTATTTCACACACAAGGCCCTACGTGCTTCTATGATTAGAGCACCAGTTTCTTCCCTATATTTTTCTTAACATCATAGGCTTTTATCTTCTTAATTAAAACATAATTAAGAAGGGTTTCATGATGTAGTCCAGACTGGCCTCAAAGTCACAATCCTCCTGCCTCAGGCTCATCAATGATGAGAGTACAAGTATGTGCCACCACATGTAGCTTAAAACAACATCGCAACTTGAAAATGCAGAGCTAGCAAGGAGCAAAGGACAAGCACATATTAAATATCGGGGACTGAGTGGGCGCCACCCCTGTTGAGAGCAGCTGGCAGGTGATGTGGTTCATGATGATAAGACACTTCTAAATACAGTGTTTAAATACACAGATGTGTGGATTACTGCTTTTATTTCTTCTGCTGTTGTCTTTGTGTGTTCCTTTCACTTTCTATGAAGAATGTATCAGTGTACATCTGATTTGCTTCTTTCCAATTCAGCTTCCATTATCTTTATGCAAATGCCAATGCTTAATTACTGCCCATGCTTCATGCTGCCTGAAGTCTCACAGCAGCTATGCAGGTATTACTTGGGAAGGCACCAGGAGACCTAATTCTTCTCCAAGAAGCCTTATTCAGATCAACACCTTTGACACATACTATTGTTAAGTTTGTCATGGGTTTGGGGAGGATCTCTGCCTTTTTGTGTTCATTCTTTGAAAGATCAAACCTGAATACAAAAATGTTTTTAAAAAATTGTTGTAGCTGGATCCATCTGGAGTCATGTGAATTCAATGCCATACTACAGTGTAAGTCTCACATCTAGATCCAGGAAGAGGTTATCTCAAAAGCTGGATCTAGCTCTACATCATCTATATCTCTATACATCTATCTCTACAGATCATGCTACAGCATCACAGATGTATGCTCAACTAAATACGATGTTCATTCTCTTCTGTGGCTAGTGCCATTGGTCCTTTCAGCTTTGGCATCCCCTACCCTTTCCATACCCATCATCCCCACCTCATCCCC
>NW_022196902.1:18297620-18301482 GCF_008632895.1 Mastomys coucha
CCCTCCCCACCTTATCCCCATCCCTTCCACACCCCTCCCCACCTCATCCCCATCCCTTTCATGCCCCTCCCCATCTACCCTACTACATTCTTGTCCTCAGCACACATAGTAGGCACTTATCTCGTATGTGTTAAAGAAATGGAATTAACTAATGTTCTTTAGCCCAGTGCCTTTCTTCAGCCCAATACTCTACACCACAGTCAATTGCCTCTTAACTGTGGAGTCTTCACTCAGGCAGAGTCCTTTCTGCTACCCAGGAGAGCTAGGCATTTGTTGCTGTCCCTGTCTATCATTCCTACAAGGTCTGCACTCATCACACCACTCTTACTTTCATTTTCTTCAGAAGATTGTGAGCTACTTGGGGTCAAAAGTCAGGATTGGATTGTCACTGGATGTCTTATAGTTAAGCAGAACGCCTGGCACACTGCCAAATGTGCCAAGGCGATTCTTAGCTCACAATAGTACAAATGCAGAGGACAGTGCCATGCTCTTGGCAGTTGGTCAGCTCACCCCTTTCCCAGCAGATTCATTTGCTTGGGGAAACTAATGGCTGTGAAAATGTTCTTGGTGAATATGGACTAAACCTGGGTGCTGTGCAGCATTCAAGGATGTTTTCATTATGTTTGGTGAGTCATCCTTCTTTTCCTTCCCATAACAATCTGCTGAACTTGTCAAGCAGAAGTAAATGCCCACGTCAGTGAGCTCATACCTTCTCCAAGGAGGGCTTGACATACACTGCTGGGTTCCTGACTCTCCTGACTCTCCTGCCAACCAGGGAAAGACATTTGCTAATTGGATTACTCCAGAGTTTCTTTTGAGAATTTCCTCTGTTGTGACTTTTTGCTACCAAAGCCTTTGAAAAGTCACTGACAATTGTGAGCTACCATGTAGGTGCTGAGAATTGAACCCAAATCCTCTGGAAGAGCAGTCAGTGCTCTTAACCACTGACCCAAGAATTTATAATGCTGGTTGGGAGTGTCCCTCAGAGAAGGCCTCTTGGGACTCAGAGCTCAGGGGAGGGTTTGAGTTCTGACTCCACTGCTGTTGGGAGACTTCAGCAAGGCCCTCAGTCTGTAAAATACAGGATACTTCCATAGAACAGTGGCTACGACGATCATAAGATGATCAAAAGAGGAAATGCAGAGCTTCATTTGTTTAAGTGAGGGGGTAATGATTGCATTGTTGTGAGCAGAAGGACAGTTTTAACATTCACGATCATTTAGTTGAGAGCCCCATTCCCTTGTCAGGAGAGGGGACTGAGTTTTCTTCTCCTTACCAAACAAGAGCAAATGCATCATGACACACTGTCATCACAAAGCTGAGATGTGTCGTAGACAACTCCGGCAGTTTAGAAAACATGGAAATAGCAAATGCCATGCAGGAAGGTTTCAAGTTGAAATCTGAATCAGACATTGGTAACATATGTGAGAGCCCATCCTTTGGGTCATTGGATCCAACCAGATGCTCTTTAGAACAGGAAACCTGCTTCCAAATTGCAATTATAAACTCCAGCAGACTGAATCAGACAATTATATTAATATTGTCTAAAAAGGGTCTCAGTGCTTTTGTGTAGTTTTTTTAAGTTATTTTCTCAAGGAGTCTTTTCCATTTGATAATGCAAAGGAATATGGAAACTGACTCAGTAGGAAAGGTTTGCTTTACAATAAAAAAATTTCAAAGTTGAAAATGAAACCCTACCCCTCCCTATTTTTTTGCTGCTATTTTAATTTTAGTGTGGGAATAAACAACTATTTTTAGGAAGTCAGGATGGAATGGTTTTACTTTTAATTTCAATTTAAAACAACCTCCTCAAATTAGTGAGACTCTGCAGTTTATACTGGCCTTTCCCTCTTAGTGCCCAAATGCCCTTTAAGCCTTTCTTGGGCAATTTCAGTGTCCACCAGCATCAAGTATAGCAGGATGCCACGGCTTACTCAAGGCACAGGCTTCAAAGGAGGGACCCAAGGGACAAGTTCTTGCCTAGCTTACACCTTCTTAATAATATTAGTTCCTGTTTCTATGGAAACCATCTGTCCTGTTTTGCTATTTACATAAGATACCTTTAGATTTATTAAAATAGATTCAAATAGTTGAAACTAATAGTCACATTTCTGCTTTGAGGGTAACACCACACAGACCTTCTCACAGATGACTTAATAAACCAAAATATATTATGTGAAGGTATGCTGATGTAAGACAGCAACTGTAACTGGAGACTAAGCTTTTTAATTCCAGCATGCTTCTAAAATACCAACGTCAGGATTCAAAGAGGAAAACAACTGCTTAAAAATCATTTAAAACAAATATAATAATGCATGCAAAGAATAAATAAATATGTGTTTGAATAGATACATTTAAATATAGAGTGGCTAATGAATAAAATGCATAATAGTAGGTATGCATAATTTATATTTTAAATAGTTTATGTTATATAAATATATGTAACTAGTAAGAAATATTTTTAATCTGACCAGTGATCAAGAAATACAGTTTACAACAATAGCATGTGAGTATTCCCCACTGACTAGTCTAGATGAAAATGAATCATAAACATGGTGGAAGGGTTGTGGGGAAGCAGGCATCAGAATGTGAGTGCAAAGGCTTTCCATTGCTACAAGTTTCCAGGGAGCACACTGGCAAAGTGTGTGCTAAACCTTCAGCATATGTAAACCACTCAACCCAGAAACTTTGCTTGTGAGAGATTTACCAAAGAATTTATAAAGAACTAATCGTAACATATATTATGCTAGAAAACACACAAGAAAATGTTACATAGTAGTTTTGTCTTCACAGATATGAGATGGGTGTTTTTCTTTCTTTTTCTTTTTTTTCTCTTTATTGATTTAAATTTTATTGCATTATGATGAGAAAAGATACATAATTTCAATTTATCTGAACTTGTTAACATTTACAAACATATTTTAAGTAAATAGAATTAAATCATATTCTTCTTTCCCTTTTGTACCCCAACTCCTCCCAGAGACTCCCCCTTCAATACCTGAAATACCTTTCCTTTTTTATCATATTCTTTAAAATTTATAAAATATTCTAACAGTAAAAATGAGTATTATAGCCGGGCGTGGTGGCACATGCCTTTAATCCTAGCACTTGAGAGGCAGAGGCAGGCAGATCTCTGAGTTTGAGGTCAGCCTGGTCTACAGAGTGAGCTCCAGGACAGCCAGGGCTATACAGGGAAACCCTGTCTCAAAAAAACAACAAAAAAATGAGTATTATAAAAGTTGTTTAATATGAAACAATGATCAGTTGAAGTCTTATGTAGATGCTTGTCTACAGTAATACTAAAAACACATATATTTTTCTCAATATAAATTTTAAATAACTCCAAACATATTAATTGTATGATACTTTAAAATAATATATCACTATTAGTTTTTTTAAATGAATATAAATAGATGAAGACTTTTCGTTTCTTTGTTTTGTTTTCTTTTGTTTTTAGTAGAGCTTAAAATCTTGCCTCTTACTGTGGTACAAGCCCAATATAAGAACAATTTTTAGACATTGGAGTTCATTGTAATAAGGCTGTACTTCAATGATCTTCACATCACCAAAGGATTTTACCTCCATAGTAGTTAAGCTAAGAGTTGACAACTCTGCTGCACCAAGCAATGAATTGTAGGCACAATTTTGGATACAGATTTCCTGCTATGGTCAAAGCTATTTGACTTGAGTGATTGTCTTCATTCTCAACCCACAGGGAACTGGTTACATTCATTTAAGAAATAGTGCGTATATATTTTTTTTTTTTGATATTTTCTTTATTTACATGTAACTTCCTCCATTCCCGGTTTCCCCTCCAAAAAACAAACAAACAAACAAAAACAAATCCCTGTTGCCTCCCACC
>NW_022196902.1:18302128-18324102 GCF_008632895.1 Mastomys coucha
CAGTGAGACTAACAGAAGTTATGAAACAGATGGATTTCACAGATATCTATAGAACTTTTTATCCTAAATAGTGCGTATATTAAGATGGTCTACCCATGAAGTTATTCATTCACCAACTGTTTCAATGAACAATGGTTCTGCTTGGAGGGTGGCACAGACATTAGGTGAGGATAAGAATTTGTTTCATTAGCTGTGATAATTTGGAAAAGCATTCATCTCAGAGAAAGAGTAACTTATAAAATCCTCATCTTCAAACTTGATACAATAGTTATAAATGTCAAGCAAAGCATTCAGCCTCACTCTTTGTTGTTCTCTTACAAACCACCTCCCAAGTTAATTGTCTACGTTTCTTTTGGCTGTATAAATACTTTTGAAATATATAAGCTGTTCTGAAAATCATAGTATAGTATAAAAACATGAAATAAACAATAGTAGTAATAGAGAGGCTGAAATAGGAGAAGCAAGATCTCAAGACCATTATGTGGTACCCAGTAAGACACTGTCACTTACAAACAAGCAGAAAATGTATATGGATTGTACAATATTGGGCCTATTTCTCCAATTACCAAATTAGAGAGACTACTAGATGACAGCCAACAAATTACTAATTCCTCATATTTTTGAATTTCAATCAATTAGGATATGTTGGTAATATTAATTTTCATATTAAGAGATACGAAGAAAAAGTAATTGTTACTTCCTGCTGTTTTTGTTGTTAGAGGTGGAAATAGGTTTGTTGAAAGATTACTTTCCTGCTTCTTCTAGGGTATAGTTTTGCTCCTTATGTTGGTGTTTTCCATCTATTATCCTTTGTAGGGCTGGATTTGGTGTTTTGATTATTATGTGACCAGAGGAATTTCTTTTCTGGTCCAGTCAATTTGGAGTTCTGTAGGCTTCTTGTATGTTCTTCTATAATTTTGTTGAAGATATTTACTGGCCTTTTAAGTTGGGAGTCTTCACTCTCTTCTATACCTATTATCATTAGGTTTGGTCTTCTCATTGTGTCCTGGATTTTCTGGATGTTCTGGGTTAGGAACTTTTTGCATTTTGCATTTTCTTTGACTGTTGTGTCAATGTTTTCTATGGTGTCTTCTGAACCTGAGATTCTCTTCTATCTCTTGTATTCTGTTGGTGATGCTTTCAACTGACTCCTGATCTCTTTCCTAGGTTTTCTAACTCCAGGGTTGTCTCCCTTTGTGATTTCTTTATTTTTTTCTATTTTCATTTTTAGATCCTGGATGGTTTTGTTCATTTCCTTTGCCTGTTTTATTGTGTTTTCCTGTAGTTTGTAAGGGAGTATTGTGTTCCCTCTTTAAGTGCTTCTAGCTGTTTACCTGCATTCTCCTGTATTTCTTTGAGGGAGTTATTTATATCCTTCTAAAAGTCTTCTATCATCATCATGGGACATGATTTTAATCACGTCTTGCTTTTCCAGTGTGATGTTATGTCCAGGACTTGCTATGGTGGGAAAATTGGGTTCTGATGATGCCAAGTAACCTTGGTTTCTGTTGCTTGTGTTCTTAAGCTTTCCTCCTGCCATCTGGTTGTCTGTAGTGCTACCTGCCCTGGCTACATCTGACTGAAGCCTGTCCTTCCTGTGCTCCTGGTTGTATCAGAACTCCTCAGAGTCAAGCTGTGTCTGTGATCCTGTGATCCTGTGATCCCGTGATCCTGTGATCCTAGGCCTGTTAGTGTATGTGGGAGTAGAGCGTCCTCTGGGTGTTATGGCACTCTTTGTGGAGTTTGACCCCAGGGTCTGCTCAGGACACCAGCCTAGACAGACCAGAAGGAACCCGTGCCAGTGAATGGGTAGAGTTCCTGCATGTCTGGGTCCCTCTCGTCCCAGTTACTCCCAGTGTTGGGACAGATGTTGTGTCCTCCTCACCTCTGATCCTATGATCCTGGGTGTGTTAGAGTACCTGGGAGTGGAGCTTCCTCTGGCTGTTGTGGGACTGGCTGCGGAGTTTGCACCCAAGGTCTGCTCAGGGCACCGGCCCAGACACATGATGGGTGTTAACAATGGTGTATACTGTTTTGAAATTTGATTCCTCTACTTCGAAACCCTGTAGCAGAAATTGACTGGATTCTTCTGATCCATTCTAGCTATTTAAGCTAGGCTGTTATTCATAAGAATCAGCTTTATGATTTTAGTTACCATTTCAAAGTTGTCATTGTCATTTGGCTATATGCTAAGACCTCTTATAGGATGATTATGTTACCCCTCAATTAATATGCTGATCTCCTAGCCACAAAGGTAATAGTATTTGGAGACAGGTACTTTTGGAAGGTAGCTGAATTTAAATAAGGTCATGGGTAAAGAGAGCCTGTCTTGAGGTTTGTCTCTTAGCCATAGGCCACATGAAAACGTGACAACAGTGACTGTTTATAAGCAAGGAATAGAGTCCTTACCATAAACCCAACCATCCTTCTCTTGATCTTTGACCATCTAGCCTCCAAACCAATGAAGAGCAAATTCCTGTTGTTTAGATGACCCCATTCTAACAAATGTTGCTGATGAACCTGGTGTGCATGGAACAATGATCAAACATGGAACCTTGTGTTTGACCCCAGCTTCACAAAAAAGGTCTATGTGCAATTAAAGTAAATCAGCTACAATTTAATTCCCTACTAGGGAGGAATGCATAGGCTACTTAGATAAAGACCTATGCACGAAAGCTGGGATCATCAGTATCTTGATAATGCACTTTACCTGCGGAATGTCTTCTGTCCCTGAGCTTAGTTCTGAAGAGCTCCTGCTTTAACTTTAGGGCCAGCCTGAGCCTATAAATCCCAGAACAATTTCCAGGACACTTTTGAGAACTGCTACATGAAAAGCCAGTTTCTATTTCCTTCTGTCTAATTTTCTGTGAATCTTTATTTTCTGTCAGTCATTTCTGCCTGAGCTACAGAAAGGGATTGGTTCCTCACTCCTCCTTTCACTCAAAAATGCTTACTACAGTGTGAAATTAATTGGCTTGGCATTACATCAAAGGTGTGGAAATATATGTATGCATGTATGTATGTATGTATTTATGTATGTATATGTATATACACATATATACACACATTATATACGTACATGCAAATATGTGTATCCGTATGTATATATTTCCACACTTTTGCCATAATGCCAAGCCAGTAATTTCATACTATATACATATGTAGATATATACATATATATGCATATATGCAAACTGTAGAGAGTTATATAAAAATAAATAGGCAAATAGCCTTTTATCAATTTACCAATATATATACATATATATACATATATATTAATTTACTATGAAATATATAAATATGTTACTTATATATGTACACTTCACTGCAATATATATGTATAACATACATATATTTTATATATGTATATAATAATTTACAACTATATATGCATATGTGTTGCTATTGACCTATTTACTTCTACATACCTCTCTAGAATTTATATTTTTATCTCTTGAAACCTGTCTATAGCTTCCAGTCAGACACATCAGTGATTTAGCAGGATAAGGCTTACTGATTTGGTGCAGTGAGGAAAGGTAGAACACACACTGTGAGCAAGTGTTGGTGGCTCAATAAAATAGTATTAGAGTGGGTTAGGATATGGGTTTGCCCTGGATGACTCATGGGATAGCTCAGGGAAGTAGAGCTCCCCTCTGCGCTGGGCCCTGTGAGGAAGTGGATTCTGCCATGTGGGGTCTTTAATAACCTTGTGTGGATGGTAGAGGCATGAAGTTGCCCTGCAGCTATAACTGGCAGAGAAGCAGAACTCCCCTCAGGAAGGGGAAGGCAGGTTCAGGGATTTTGGTGCTTTCAGCAGACCTGTTGTTTTGTTCAAGTTCAGAAATGGTGGAAATGGTCTACATTTGTCATGATCCATCAGTGTCCCAGTGTTATCAGGTGCAAGTGGTCTGCGAAGTTACATTCATCAGAATGTTGTAACTCCTGGATGTGCCAGGCCTGATCCTGGCTGATGGATCTGGCCAGTTCTCTTAGGTTCCTCAGCCAGATGTGAGAACCCTTCAGGCCCACCACCTCGCTTGGTGAGTATCCTCAGCCAGATGTGAGAACCCTTCAGGCCCACCACCTCGCTTGGTGAGTATCAGCAAGTGCTAGCAGATGCTGAGTTTTCCTTTCTCTCTGCTCAATTTGGCCTTGAGGGTGGTTTTTTTCTTCTAAATGAACAAACATAATATTAAAAGACATAAGTCTAATTTTAAACTTGCTTAAAGAATAATTATCCATTAGTGAAGTATGTTCCCTCAGTTCCAAATATACTATTTTTTGGTTTTCTCAATTAGCATAATTTACCAACACTAAAAATAATTTCTGAAACAAAATCTTCTGAAAATAGAAGTAAGCAGAGTGCATTTCCTCCTCATTTTAGAAACCAATCTCCTTCTGTTTCATGACCAAACCTTTAAACAACTATAATGAAATACTGCCACTGATTTAAATTCAAAATCATTTTCTTATTATTGCCCATTACCATTTGAAGCTCCCACGGAGAAAGCATGGTGCTGAAGTGGTAGATATTTTCCCTATACCAGTTTTCAAATGTGGTATGTTTGTAACAATAGCCTTAGGAACATTTACTATACAACCCTCAAAGGACCTTGGTTATGACAGTGACCACTGCTCACTACTTGTGTGCTTGAACCTCATTGTGAAGACAAGTCATCAGAAAATGGGGACTTTTGTTGTCATTTTGATGACAAAGGTCTTTCGTTCTCCAACAATTATCAGTTAGTTCACTGAGTTTTGAATCTGAGCTAGGGTTGGTGCTGTATCCAGCTGTATCCAGCTGTATGCTGGATGTCAGTGGAGTTGAGAACCGAGCAGAGTGAAGTCATGACAGAGCAGAGAAAATGAACATGGACCAGATACACAGGAGTCCTCTGGATGGATGGAGGGAACTTATTTCCCTGAAAGCATGGGATAGTTGTACCCTAAATAAACCACACTTTAAGAAGAGACATTCTTTGGAAAGTGACTTCCATGTTAGAAAAGGGATAGGTGAGACGTTTGGGGGATGAAAGAGATGCAGATAGCTGAAGAATGTTGTGAATTATGGCAAACTTGGACTGGATGTAGGAAATGGACCAGATATAAGAAAGGCTTCTATCTTAAGCCGAGCTTTCTTCAAAAAGATGCTGAGGCAATTTGCTGCCAGGTGTTTATGGTTTGTGCTTCGAAGACTAGACCCTTTAAGGAGAGGAGGATGCTTGAGAGCGTGATGCCAGCTAGAACTGCTTTCAATAAGGGCCTTTGTGTACTGTACAGAATGATGGGGGCTTCTGCCCCTCGCGGGGCCAGGACTCTGGGAGCCTAGCTGGGGAGGAGGAACCCAATCTCTGTTCCTCTGGCTGGAAAGGGAAACTTTGGGCTGTTGCAGGTACCTTGATGTTTGGCCTGTGTGTGTGACTCAGAGGGTGAGTGAGCAGCAGAGCAGGAGGCTCTCAGCAGACAGGTATATCAGGCTCCTGTAAGCCAGCACTTGCTGGCATTCACAATAAACTCTGGGTTTGCTGATTGAATATGGGAAGGATTCCCAGGTAGAGCAATCTCTGGATTGTTCTTCCTTCAGTCTCTGCTCCATAGTTTGTCTCTGCAACTCCTTCCATGGGTATTTTGTTCCCCCTTCTATGAAGGATCGAAGTATCCACACTTTGGACTTCCTTCTTGAGTTTCTTGTGGTTTCTGGATTGTATATTGGGTAGTACGATCTTCTGGGCTAACATCCACTTATCAGTGAGTACATACCATGTGTGTTCTTTTGTGATTGGGTTACCTTACTCAGGATGATATCCTCCAGATCCATCCATTTCCCTAAAAATTTCATAAATTCATTGTCTTTAATAGCTGAGTAGTACTCCATTGTATAGATGTACCACATTTTCTTTATCCATTCCTCTGTTGAGGGACATCTGGGTTGTTTCCAGTTTCTGGCTATTATAAATAAGGCTGCTATGAACATTATGGAGCATGTGTTCTTGTTATATGTTGGAGTATCTTCTGGGTATATGCCTAGGAGTGGTATAGCTGGGTCCTCTGGTAGGACTATGTCCAATTTCTTGAGGAACCACCAAACTGATTTCCACAGTGGTTGTACCAGCTTGCAGTTTCACCAGCAATGAAAGAGTGTTCCTCTTTTTCCACAACCTCACCAGCATCTGCTGTCACCTGAGTAGCCATTCTGGTGTGTGGTGGAATCTCAGGGTTGTTTTGATTTACATTTTCCTGATGACTAAGGACGTTAAACATTTCTTTAGGTGCTTCTCAGCCATTCAGTATTCCTCAGTTGAGAATTCTTTGTTTAGCTCTGTTACCCGTTTTTTTTAATATAGGGTTATTTGGTTCTCTGGAGTCTAACTTCTTGAGTTCTTTATATATTTTGGACATTAGCCCTCTATCAGATGTAGGATTGGTAAAGATCTTTTCCAAATGTGTTGGTTGTTGTTTTGTCCTATTGACAGTGTTTTTTTGCCTTACAGAAGCTTTGTAATTTTATGAGGTCCCATTTTTCAATTCTTGATCGTAGAGCATAAGCTATTGGTGTTCTGTTCAGAAAAATTTCCTCTGTGCCCATGTGCTCAAGGCTCTTCCCCACTTTCTTTTCTATTAGTTTCAGTGTATCTGGTTTTATGTGGAGGTCCTTGATCCACTTGGACTTGAGCTTTGTACAAGGAGATAGGAATGGATGGATTTGCATTCTTCTACATGCTAACCACCAGTTGAGCCAGCACCATTTGTTGAAAATGCTGTCTTTTTTTCACTGGATGGTTTTAGCCCCTTTGTCAAAGATCAAGTGACCAGAGGTGTGTGGGTTCATTTCTGGGTCTTCAATTCTATTCCATTGATCCACTCGCCTGTCACTGTACCAATACCATGAAGTTTTTATTACAATTGTTCTGTAGTAAAGCTTAAGGTCCGGGATGGTGATTCCACCAGAAGTTCCTTTATTGTTAGGAATAGTTTAGGCTATCCTAGGTTTTTTTTAAGTCTGTGAAGAATTGAGTTGGAATTTTGATGGGGATTGTATTGAATCTGTAGATTTCCTTTGGCAACATGGCCATTTTTACTATATTAATCCTGCCAATCCACGAGCGTGGGAGATCTTTCCATCTTCTGAGATCTTCTTCAATTTACTTCTTCAGAGACTTGAAGTTCTTTTCATACAGATCTTTTACTTGCTTAGTTAGAGTCACACCAAGGTATTTTATATTACTTGTGACTATTGTGAAGGGTGTTGTTTCCTTAATTTCTTTCTCAACCTGTTTATCCTTTGTGTATAGGAAGCCCACCGATTTGCTTGAGTTAATTTTATATCCAGTTACTTTGCTGAAGTTGTTTATCAGGTTTAGGAGTACTCTTGAGGAATTTTTGTGGTCATTTAAGTATACAATCATATCATCAGCAAATAGTGGTAATTTGACTTCTTCCTTTCCAATTTGTATCCCTTTGATCTCCTTTTGTTGTCTAATTGCTGTGGCTAGGACTTCAAGTACAATATTGAATAGTAGGGAGAGAGTGGGCAGCCTTGTCTAGTCCCCGATTTTACTAGGATTGCTTCAAGTTTCTCTCCATTTAATTTGATGTTGGCTAATGGTTTGCTGTATATTGCTTTTACTATGTTTAGGTATGGGCCTTGAATTCCTGATCTTTCCAAGACTTTTTATCAAAAAGGGGTGTTGGCTTTTGTCAAGTGCTTTCTCAGCATCTAATGAGATGATCATATGTTTTTTTTTTTCGTTGAGTTTCTTTATATAATGAATCACGTTGATGGATTTCCATATATTGATCCATCCCTGCATCCCTGGGATGAATTCTACTTGATCATGATGGATGATTGTTTTAATATGCACTTGGATTTGGTTTGAAAGAATTTAATTGAGTATTTTTGCATCAACATTCATAAGGGAAATTGGTCTGAAGTTTTCTTTCTTTGTTAGGTCTTTGTGTGGTTTAGGTATCAGAGTAATTGTGGCTTCATAGAACAAATTGGGTAGAGTACCTTCTCTTTCTATTTTGTGGTATAGTTTGAGCAGGACTAGGTCTTCTTTGAATGTCTGATAAAACTCTGCACTAAACCCATCTGGTCCTGGGATTTTTTTTTTTGGTTGGGAGCGTATTCATGACTGTTTCTATTTCTTTAGGGGATATGGGACTGTTAGATTGTTTATCTGATCTTGATTTAACTTTGGTACCTGGTATCTGCCTGGAAAATTGTCCATTTCACCCAGGTTTTCTAGTTTTGTTGAGTATAGGCGTCTGTAGTAAGATCTCATGCTTTTTTGGATTTCCTCAGTGTCTGTTGTTATGTCTCCCTTTTCATTTCTGATCTTGTTAATTAGGATACTGTCTCTGTGCCCTCTAGTTAGTCTGGCTAAAGGTTTATCTATTTTGTTGAATTTTCTCAAAGAACCAGCTCCTGGTTTGGTTGATTCTTTGTATAGTTCTTTTTGTTTCCATTTGGTTGATTTCAGCCCTGAGTTTGATTATTTCCTGCTGTCGACTCTTCTTGGGTGAATTTTCTTCTTTTTGTTCTAGAGCTTTCAGATGTGCTGTCAAATTACCAGTGTATGGTCTTTTCAGTTTCTTTTTGGAGGCTCCTAAAGCTATGAGTTTTCCTCTTAGGACTGATTTCATTGTGTCCCATAAGTTTGGGTATGTTGTGGCTTCATTTTCATTAAATTCTAAAGTCTTTAATTTCTTTCTTCATTTCTTTCTTGACCAAGTTATCATTAAATAGAGTGTTGTTAAGCTTCCACATGTATGTCGGCTCTCTATTGTTTATGTTGTTATTGAGGAGCAGCCTTAGTCCCTGATAGGATGCAGGGAATTATTTGTATCTTCTTGTATCTGTTGAGGCCTGATTTGTGACTGATTATATGGTCAGTTTTGGAGAAGGTACCATGAGGTGCTGAGAAGAAGGTATATCCTTTTGTTTTAGGATAAATTGTTCTATAGGTATCTGTTAAATCCATTTGTTTCATAACTTCTGTTAGTCTTACTGTGTCTTTGTTTAGTTTCTGTTTCCATGATTTGTCCATTGCAGAGAGTGGGTTATTGAAGTCTTCCACAATTATTGTGTGCAGTGCAATGTGTGCTTTGAGCTTTAGTAAAGTTTCTTTTATGAATGTAGATGTCCTTGCATTTGCAGCATAGAGGTTCAGAATTGAGAGTTCATTTTGGTAGATCTTACTTTTGATGAGTATGAAGTGTCCCTCCTTATTTTTTTTAATCACTTTAGGTCAAAAATCGATTTTATTCTATATTAGAATGGCTACTCCAGCTTGTTTCTTGGGACCATTTGCTTGGAAAATTGTTTCCAGCCTTTTATTCTGAGGTAGTGTCTGTCTTTGTCACTGAGGTGAGTTTCCTGTATGCAACAAAATGTTGGGTTCTATTTATGCACGCAGTCTGATAGTCTATGTCTTTTTTTTTTTTCCAAGACAGGGTTGCTCTGTGTAGCCCTGGCTCTCCTGGAACTCACTCTGTAGACCAGGCTGGCCTTGAACTCAGAAATCTGCCTGCCTCTGCCTCCAAAGTGCTGGGATCAAAGGCATATGCCACCACTGCCCAGCAGTCTACGTCTTTTTATTGGAGAATTGAGTCCAATGATATTAATAGATATTAAGAAAAAGTAATTGTTGCTTCCTGTTATTTTTGTTGTTAGAGTTGGAATTCTATCATGTGGCTATCTTCTTTTAGTTTTGTTGGAAGACTACTTTCTTGCTTTTTCTAGGATGTAGTTTCCCTCTTTGTGTGGGAGTTTTCCATGTATTATCCTTTGAAGGGCTGGATTTGTGGAAAGATATTGTGTAAAGTTGGTTTTGTCATGGAATATAGTGGTTTCTCCATTTATGGTAATTGAGAGTTTTGCAGGGTATAGTAGCCTAGACTGGCATTTGTTTCTCTTATGGTCTGTATGATATCACACCAGGATCTTCTGACTTTCATAGTCTCTGGAGAGAAGTCTGGTATAATTCTGATAGGTCTGTCTTTATATGGTACTTGACCTCTTTCCCTTAGTGCTTTTAATATTCTTTGTTTTGTGCATTTGGTGTTTTGATTATTATGTGACGGGAGGAATTTCTTTTCTGGTACAAACTACTTGGAGTTCTGTAGGCTTCTTGTATGTTCATGGGCATCTCTTTCTTTAGGTTAGGGAAGTTTTCTTCTATAATTTTGTTGAAGATATTTACTGGTCCATTAGATTGAGAATCTTTACTCTGTTCAATACCTATTATCCTTAGGTTTGATCTTCTCATTGTGTCCTGGATTTCTTGGATGTTTTGGGTTAGGATCTTTTTGCATTTTGTATTTTCTTTGACTATTGTGTCAATGTTTTCTTAGGTATGTTCTGCACCTGAGATTCTCTCTTCTATCTCTTGTATTCTGTTGGTGATGCTTGCATTTATGGCTCCTGACTATTTTCCTAGGTTTTCTATCTCCAGAGTTGTCTCTCTTTGTGAATTCTTTACTATTTCTGTTTCCATTTTTAGATCCTGGATAGTTTTGTTCAATTCCTTACCTGTTTGGATGTGCTTTCCTGTAATTCTTCAAAGGACTTTTGTGTTTTCTCTTTAAGGGCTTCTATGTGTTGACTTGTGTTCTCTTGTAATTCTTTAAGGGATTTTTGTGTTTCCTCTTTAGGGACTTGTACCTGTGTTCTCATATATTTCTTTAAGGGCATTATTTATGTCCTACTTAAATTCCTGTATCACCATCATGAGATATGATTTTAGATCCAAATCTTGCTTTTCTGGTATGTTGGGGTATCCAGGACTTGTTGTGATGGGAAAACTGGGTTCTGATGATGCCAAGTAGTCTTGGTTTCTGTTGATAAGATTCTCTTGTTTGTCTTTTGCCATCTGTTGATCTCTGGTGTTAGATGTTCTTGTTGTCTCTGGCTGGAGCTTATTCCTCCTATGGGTCTGTAAGCCTGTGTCAGCACTCCTGGGAGATTAGCTCTCCCCTGGTAAGACCTGTGCTCAGCGGGCTGTGGATCAGCTGTTCCTCCGGGGTGCAGATGGTTGAATGAAGGACCCTGTCCCAGTTGCTCGCAGGTTCTGTGGCCTGTGCCTCCTGGCTGGTCTCATCTTAGAAAGTCACCAGAGAGAAAATGGTGATATTGCCTGAGTCCTGCGGTCAGAGTACTCTCTGGAGATCTGCTCTCCCCTGGCTGGAAAGGTGTACAGAGGACTGTGGAACAGGCACACCTCCTGGCTGCAGATGGAAGTAGAAAGGACCCTGTCCCATCTGCTTCTGTGGTCTGCCTGCGTTGTCTTAAGAACTCCGGTGGAGAACACAGGGTAAGCTGAGCCACACTGGTGTGTATGTTGTGTCCTCTTTTAGATCGGCTCAGTGATCTTATCAGCTACTCTCTAGGATACTCATTTCAACACTCCAGGTTGTCTTTGAGAACAGAAGCCAGGCAATAGTATAAACAATAGAATTAACAGTGTGTATGTCTGTGGCCTAGGAAATACTTGCGCCCTTTAAGAGTGTCCAGTTACTAATGTTTACAAAAACTCTCTGTGATTATATTATATTTCACTGGTTATTTCTTAGTCAGTACTCGAATGCCACTTCTTTAATTCCACAAACCATGTTCCTGTGTCCGGCCACTACAAGGGATGCCAGCTGCTCAGGTTTGGTTAGATTTTCTTTCATATGTGACTATATTCTGTATATCTAAAACACTAAACTCACCAATAAAGTGACATTTTAAATATTTACCAGGAAGACCAAGTGGATTTAGGAAAACTGCATGCTGTTTTGGTGAATTGGATGGCAGGAGTATGCGCTTGATGTTTAGATGTCTGGTCTGTTCTCCACTGCGGGTCACTCTGGCTCTAATTCTCCATCAGTGACTGACCCTCAGAAACTCCTGAGAAGCAGTGGAAGTGATTCTCATTCAGATCCCTTCCCTGGGAAGATGAATCATGCTAACTCATATAAACCATTCTGAGCTCTGGCCTGACAGTTTAATAGCTTTTGCATTTACTCAGTTGGTATAAGTATCTAATTTTGAGCCTATTCATTTATCCTAAAAGGTCAATGTAATTTCCTGAGAGCCCCCATGGCCCTGCTTCAGAATGGGTTGTCTTGTAACATGGCGCTAATGCTAGTATCAAGTGGTATAAAGTTAAAGCTCCCAGATGTGTCTCTTGTTGACTACTGCACATCTGTCCAGATTCACAGGCACAAAGTCTTTACCTGAGCATCACCTGAGTCCTTTTTTCTTATGTCACAATCAAACTGTATGCCTTATCATCCCTGTCCTCTAGAAACTCTCTTTCATTTCATTTGAAACTCTCTTTCATTTCATTTGTCACTACAGGGCAAACACTTGCTTTGATCATGTACCCCATCAATGTATCCAAATCGCCTAGAGTTGTTTACCTCTGAGGCTAATCCCCAGATAAAACTCCCAGGGTTCTCTTCTGATGATAACCTGTGAGGTTTCCCCTCAGCCTAGTTGGCATTTTCCCTAGCTAGGACTTGCATATCCATGCACACCCTATACTCTGCATTGTATAAGAAGATCTTCATCTGTCCTTAGGAAAGCCTTTCAAATGAAAACATCATGGAGAACAACGGTACAAGAGGCAGTTTTTCCAACTTGAGTCTTGGTAGGAGGGTGTCTTACAGAGACAGTCGCAGTTCTTCCTGGTTCTTTTAGACTGTTGAGAATAGGGTGAATCATTTCCTTGATGTGAAAAGGCTTGCTGGAATGACATGCTTCGATAAACTCTGGTATTACATTGTATTACATTATAAAGATTGAAACCCATCACCTGGTGAGATAAGACTCTGATTGTGAAAAATTATATCAGAAACAGCTAACCATAATTGCAACTTATTCTATATTGGCAAAGGAACAAAGTATTCTGACTAAAGTGCTTAGAAAGAAACAGCGTTTGGGTTAGGCATTGGAACAGGAAGATGAATAGGAGATCTGACAGCAGTCCCAAGATGAACAGAGCCTGATGTTCTCTGGGAAGGTATTCCCTTAGTAGCTATGGCAGAGGATGCAGAGTAAGGGTGAGAAGTGACCCGGGATGATGAATGGTACTCAGGGCACAGGGGAGCTCAGTGCTGAGGAAAAGACTTTCACTTTGTTCTTAACAGAGAGACCTGTTGAGAGTGATTGGAGTGGGTCTGATTCGTAGCTTGTTTGCTCAGCTGTGGGAAGGAATATCTGAAGCTCAGCAGTGGAGAGAAAAGTGGGACAGAGGGTGATCAGGGCAGCTTCCCTCGCACTAGAAGACAAGCTTGGGAATACTCCATTCGCAATAGGGGAGTCTTAGGATGGGTTGTATATGGCAGAAGGGAAAACAGTTGCAAATATTGTGAGATTTCCTATTTCAGCCCAACAGCCAGCCCCAAAGAGCCAGCCCCAGTGATCCCCACTCCTTGGCTTCACCCAGACTCATATGGTCCCTTCCCACACTGAACCAGGGTTATTCTCTTTGACCAATCGAATATGCCAGAAGCAATGATATGCCCCATTGACATTTTAACCAGAGCCAGAGCCTAAACTGCTCAGCCAAGTTTCCCAGACTCCTAACATAGGAATGGCATGAGATTATTTTTTTTCTTCTAAGTTTTCAGAATTTATTATACAACAGCAAACACCAAATACTTTGGGTGACTAGAAAAATTCTGATTAGCTTATGAAACAAAGCAGAGGAAATGGGAACTATTTATATCAAAGAAATGAAATTTTCTGGTTTTAGAACATACTTTGGCTGTGCCAGCTTCCCTCTTCCTTGTTCCTCAGGGCTCTGGGGATGGACAAACTAGGAATTCATCCACAGAGTGCAGATGGGCCTCCAAGATGAGTGATTCATCAGAATCACTTGATAAACTGATGGCTGGATCAGAACCCCTAGTGTCCTGGTTCTTCGGGTTTGAGGATGGGTCTTGAACTAGTTTTTTAGGTGTTGCTCATGGTTTGGGTTTCAGAATTAGGGTCTTAGTACCGTTAGTATGATATGAAAGAGAGAGATGCAGAATGCTAACATGTATTGTAAAGAACAGTTCTGTCGAGCTGTATTTCCACATTCCTGAGGGCCTCTGTGGTTTGGATTCTGATGCTCCCCCAGATTTCCATGTGCTAAAGGCCTTATCTTCTCTGGTGCTGTTGGGAGATGATGGAACCTTGGGCTGGCGCTAGTGAAAGAAGTGTGTTCTTGAATGGGATGGCAGGGTCCTGACCTGTCATCCCTTGATCTCTTCAGGCAATGAAATATACAGTTCATTCTACCCGTGTTCCATACCCTTCTCCTCTGTCACAGCCACCAGAGGCCCAAAGCAAGGGGCCCATCTTATGGACTGGAAACCCCAAAATTGTGAGCCATAAGAAAACTTTTCACTTTGCAGGTTATCCTAGGGTGGTGTTATTGTTGCTTGTTTGTTTATTTGTTTTTTGGTAGTGATTCTCCAATTAATTTTTGTGAGCAACAATTAACTTATGTACTTGTGCAGTTTAGTGGAAAAATTGTAGTGCCCCACAGTGGGGAGGAGACGTTGATCTTCAGCAACAGGTTCTGCCACCAGGCCTTGTGGGCACTCACCTCTCCTCTCAGTAGTTGTCACCAATGACAAAGTGATCACTGAAATGATGATAATGGTGTTAAATTAATGCTAATAATTTGTATATTGTATTTTATTTTTAGCTGCCAGGGGAACATTCATCCTTAACTAAGCACACCTAGTTTTTTTTTTTCTTTTGGATTACAGATGTAAAATACTCAGACATAAATAGAAATGTTTTGTTGTTCTTGTAGGCCCAATGTTCAAGATATGCAATGTTCTTACATTCTTGTAAAATGCAAGACTTGGGTAGATTTTTAAAGAATAGGATTATTTTAATCACACTGTTCACAAACTATAAGCTGTGGGTATCACATCTGTTGAGGGGAAAGATGCTGGATGAAATAGCAAATCTGTCAGTTTGGAAACAAGTATGCAAGTTAAAGATTGAACTTGCATTATAGGAGACAGCTAGAGCAACAGCCTTTACGGATGCACAATGAACATATTTCCCTTTCTTCTTCTTCTGCCCTTTCTCTTCATGTTGTATATTTGGAACTTGTCAGTGGGTTTCAGGTGATTGGGAAGCATGAGTTTAAAGTAATACTAGAGGAAGCTTAAAGTGTCCAATTATGCTCCTCAGATTTGGATATTTCTTATATCACTTGGATAAGTCTCTATAGACCTATCTTATTTTGACAACCAGGAGGACAGATGACATAAGTCCCATATCAAAACTGTGCAGCGTGAGGTGCTATACCCATCTCAGCAGAGAAAGCAAACAGCCTTCTAGACGGGAGTCTGTTTCTATAATGAGTAGCAATTCGTCAAAATAGAGGGTTACATTTCTTTATCCTTTTGAAATTCTTGCATTTTACAACACATCTTGAACATCAGGCCCACAAAAATAACAGAACATTTCTATTTATATCTGAGTATTTTACATCTGTAATCCAAAAGGAAAAAAAAAAACCTAGATGTGGTTCTCACGTATACCAGTTAAATGTTTGATTCATATAATTAGCTAACCAGGGAAAGACAGTAAGTTGAATTTTACATTTTTCAGTGGTGTGTGTCTGAGTGCATATGTTTGGATATGTGTGTGGTATATGTGGCGTATGCGGTGTGCATGGTGAGGGTGTGTGTGAATAGTATGGATATGAAGGTCTTCAAGGGTTGACTATTTTTTTGCATGTGCAGAACTAGTTTTACATTTTTCTTAGCCACACTGCATTAAAAGTAGGACAGAGTATGCAATCACTAATGTTTTGATAGAGGAGGCTGATTCACTTTAGACACGTGTACTCTAGATTCTTAGGAACTGGCCTTCTATCTTGCTGTTTCACATAGATTTCCAACCTTGTTGCTTGGTGACCATGCTGATCTGGAATTCCTGCCAGTCAGTGCAAATTTCTTGTGCCTGTATTTTGATGCCAATTTCTGCCTTCCAAAATGGACATTCATGGCCTGCTGCGTTGGAATCCACACACCACACATCTTGCCATGGGTATAATGTTTCTTACCACTTGAATACTCCCTATAGGTTCACCTCCCAGGCTGGGACCTAGCTGTGTTTGGACCTCTTTTAGGCTGGTGCCTGCTGTTTAACTAGTGCTGTCTTATTTAGATTCTTACCTACTAATTTCTCCATTTTAGCTCAGCAGCAGCAAAGCCTTAATATATGCCTTGGGAAGACAAAGGAAAGATTGAGTTTGGGACTGTGCAGATTAGAGGGAAGCAAAGATGACAACCCTTTCTTGAGGTGTTTCTCCAGCAAAGCTGAAGACTGAGGCCACACTATGGAGCTAAGTCTATTCTTTTACTTGACTTGTTCATTAATGAAAAGAGATCTACTGGGGACTATCACTAAAGCTCAGTGAGCCAATTAAAAGGTCTTATTTTTGCAGGTATTTCATAATAATCAGTTATCTTTCAGCTACTTCTTGATGCACATAGAAGTGTCAGGACTTCAGTCAGATTTTTATGAACATGTGCTAAGAAAAGGAATGGCTGTCTCTACACAAGCTGCTCAGGGAGACACTCTCCATAACCCGTACTTCCTCAGTTGGCTCTCTTCTGCATCATTACAGGCACAGGTTGTGCTTTCCAGAATGTTTTTGGCACAAAGGATAGACTGTAATCATCTTCCATAGTCAGGAAGAGCAAGACAGCTGCTTGATAGACTCTCATTAAAGTATATGTATATACAAAGAAGGCCTCCAAACCTACGGAGGGTGGGGAGCAAAACCCAGCAGCCTTCAGATTTCTGTGTATGTGTAGAAGGTTTACGGCCACAGATTCATCAAGAACTTAACTGCAGTTTATGAATGGAAAATAATTGGCTTATTTGAGTATGTGTACAGAAATAAATAGCTAAAGCAACCTTCCAATTTTGGGCAAAAAATTCTACTAATATGTCTTAATTTAAATGTTTCTGACTTATTGATACTGTCACCAAGTACAGCCCTCTGAAGGATTTAGGGCAATGAAACACAATTTCTTGTGGAATGGAGTAGAAGTGTGTGTGTGTTTGTGAGTATATGTGATATATAGTATGCAGTGTCAGTATACAACGTGGTATATATGTCTAGTGATTTTTGTATATATATATATATATATATATATATATATATATATATGTATACATATATATATGTGATGTATGTGTATACATGTGGTATGCATGTAGTGCAGTGTGTACAAGCAGTACATGTGTGTGTGTGTGTGTGTGTGTTATGTGTAGTGTATATATGTGCTGTGGTGTGTGGGGAATATGGTGAGGTGGAGTCATCCAAGCCCTTTGGCATCAGACACAGAGCTATAGGATTTGGAATTTGCCATGGTACTGGCTTGTAGTCTTACATTGTGTGGTGGTTTGGATAAGAATTTACAATAGGCTCATATATTTGAATGCTTAGTCATCAGGGAGTGGTACTGCTGGAGAGGAGGTGTGGCCTTGGTGGAGGACCTGTGTCACTGGGGTGGGCTTTGAAGTTTCAAAAGCTCAAGCCAGTCTATGTGTGTCTCTCTTCCTGATGCCTAGGGATCCTGATATAGAGATCTTAGCTCCTTCTCCAGCAACATGTCTGTCTGCATGCTGCCATTCCTCCCGCCATGCTGATAATGGACTAAACCTCTGAAATGATAAGCAAGCCCCAATTAAACACATTCCTTTACAAAAACTGCTGTGGTCATGGTGTCTGTTCACAAACACTGAGATACTTGGTCTAGTATTTCTTTACTATGCGTTCATTGTTCTGTTTTGGGCTGGTAATATACACCTTATGCCATTGTGCATTGGGAGTATATAATTTGGTTTTGGGGTTATGACTAAAAAAACTCCCTTTAGTCAGAGAAGAGACTTTGAACCTTGGAAATTTAAACAATGTTGAGACTAAAAGACTGTGGGGGACTTTTGAAGTTGGAGTAAATGCATTTTGCGTTATGACATGGCTATAAGCCTATGGGATACAGGTAGTAAAATGGGAAGACTTTAAGGAGAATGGTCCTCATAGGCTTATGTATTTCAATTTTTTGTACCCAGTTGATGGAACAGTTTGGAAAGGATTAGGGAGTATGACCTTGTTGGAAGAGGGTGGCTTTGAGCTTTCAAAGATCCATGCCATTCCCAGTGTGCCTTTTGCTTATAGATGAGGATGTGAGTTTTCAGTTATTTCTACTATCATACCTTTGCTCCACCATCATAACTTCTAAGCCCCGAAACCATATGCCCAATTAAATTCTTTTTAAGTTGCATTAGTCATGGTGTTTTGTCAGAGCAATAGAAAAATAACTAAGACTGTTTGCACGGTATGTATGTGTGAGTTTGTATGTATGTGTGTATCTTTGTGTGGTGTGTATGTGTGAGTTTGTATGTATGTGTGTATCTTTGTGTGGTATGTGTGTGTGTGAGTTTGTATGTATGTGTGTATCTTTGTGTGGTGTGTATGTGTGAGTTTGTATGTATGTGTGTATCTTTGTGTGGTATGTATGTGTGAGTTTGTATGTATGTGTGTATCTTTGTGTGGTATGTGTGTGTGAGTTTGATGTATGTGTGTATCTTTGTGTGGTGTGTATGTGTGAGTTTGTATGTATGTGTGTATCTTTGTGTGGTGTGTATGTGTGAGTTTGTATGTATGTGTGTATATTTGTGTGGTGTGTGTGTGTGTGTTGCCTCTTCCTGGCTGCTAACACAGTACTGAGGCAGTCATAGGTAAATACTGTATATTTATCTATATTATCCCTGGAAAATAATTCTTTTAAGTTACTTACTTTTTCCCACTGAGGATAACTCCCTGATCTTTTCCTCATCTTTGTATTCTGTGTCAAAACTTAGCACCAATAAACCCAAATTTCCAAGAAAGTCATGCTTTTCCTACGTTAACATCCTAGATGCAGGTAGTAAACCAACTGGGGTAGTTTGAATATGCTTGGCCCAGGGAATGGAGCTATTAGTAGGTGTAGCCTTGTTGGCAGAAGTGTGTCACTATGTGGGTGGGCAATGAGATCCTCCTAACCTTGTGGGAACCAGTCTTCTAGCAGCCTTCAGATGAAGATGTAGAACTCTCAGCTCCTCCTGCACCATGCCTGCCTATACTCTGCCATGATCCTGCCTTGATGATAATGGACTGAACCTGTAATCCAGCCACAATTAAATGTTGTCTTTTATAAGAGTTGCCTTGGTCAGGTGTCTGTTCACAGCAGTAAAACCCTAACCAAGACAATACTTATGTCAATGTATCAATGACATCCTGGGACAGTGGGCCATTTAGGATACTACAGGATTTTCTCTCATGGATCTTTTTTCCCTTCTAGACAGAGTGTTACTATATAACCTCTGTTAGCCTCAAACAAATGGCCATCCTGCTTCAGCCTCCCATGGGTTGGGATTATAGGTGTATGTTACCACACCTAACTCTTTCAAGGGTCTTTGGAGGTTCTGAAGTGTCATTGCTGCTGCTTACATACTCATGGATGTGGTGGCTGCACATCTCTAAGGCAGTATATGAGTCACTTGTTCTGTTGGTAATAAAATACTCTCACAGAAGCAACTTAAGAATGGGAGGACTTATTTTGTTTCATAGTTCCAGGGTATAGTTGACCAGGATGAGGTAGTTATGATAGCAGGAGACTGAAGCAGTCGCATCAACTTCCCTGTCAGGAATCAGAGGGATAACAAATATTGTCTTTCAGATTTCCCATCTTACGTCAGTTCAGGACACAGGCCCAGGGAATGGTGCCACTCACTTTTTCAGAGTGGGTCTTCCCACTTCAAGCTACTCAAGGATATCCTTCACCAATGTACCTGGAGGTTTGCCACCTAGGAGCTTCCAGATCATGCCAAGTTCAATCAACGCTAACCATCACAGGCAGACCCTGTAATATAACCACAGATATGATGCCCCAGTTATTGTACAGTCAACTATCAGGGAAGACTGAAAATAAACTAATAGTTTTAAATGGGAAAAATGGAAAGCAGATTCCTCTCAGTTTCTTCAGGCCTCCAGGAAGGCTCAGCTATGCTTGCTCTACAGAAGGCAGCATTGGGACAAAGCAATGATCTCAAAGGACATTGAGAGTAGGACCTTCGGGATAGTTTGTCTGGTTTGAGGTTTGAGAAGTTAGTTTCATTATGGCAGAGAAGGTATGGTAGTGCAGCTGGAGGCTGGCTGGTCACATTGCATCCTGTCAGGAGGTTGAGAGCATGAGACCTCATGCTTCCTTAATTTCCTCTTTTACTGGGCCAGCAGTTAGGTAGGATGTATCGTCCCTTCTAATTAACCTACTACAAGAAAGCCTCATGGACCTGCCCAGAGATTTATTTTCAAGCTGATTCTAGATCCTGTCTAGCTTCATAGGCAACATAAACACAACATTGGTTCTGGGGGATTTGTTCATGTGTAAAGCAGTAGCAATTTAAATACAACTTTATGCTGTACTCTAGGAAATTGTCCATTCTTGGTCATGTGGAATCAGCAGAACCATTAGTTTCCTAAGACTGAACTTGATAGCTGTTCTCCTGACCTCTGGGTATTCTGTAAACCTCACCACTGCAGAACAGAAGGCCCGTGGGACTTGGGCAAGGCAGTTGTTAATTTGAGTTTCTAGCCTTGCTAGCTATCTTGTTACATCATGTGACCTTCTCAAACTATAATTTTTCCATCTATAAAGTTGGGTTATTAATTACTTCATTTCAGGATTGTAAAGAGCATTAGATAAAATAATGTAAGGCCATCAGTTCAGTACTTAATAGATGATAAAAATCTCAATAAGTAGTACATTCATGTTCACACAGCACCAGTTACATGATGCTTGGGGCCAAGTGAAAAATGTAAATGTGATCTTTTTCTTGGTACAGACCATGAAGGAAGCTTTCAGCTCTCACATGGCATCATGGTTGCTCACTCTCAGACCACTGTGAAATTCAAATTCATGAAGGAGGAAGAAGAGGAAGAGGAGGAGGAGGAGGAAGAGGAGGAAGAGATGGTGGTGTTTATCCAGCATCATTTAAAATAGTGATTCTCAACCTGTGGGCTACAACCGCTTTGAGAGTTGTATGTTAGATATCCTGCATGCCAGATATTTACATTACAATTCATAACAGCAAAGGTATGAAGTAGCAAAAGAACATGCTCATGGTTGGGAGTCATCACAACATGAAGAACTGAAATAAAGGGTCAAAGCATTAGGAAGGTTGAGAACCACTGATTAAACCAATATGTCTAACCCCAAATAGGTGTGACAAAGAGGTGTAGAGGAGATTCAGAGACTAGACCTTCATGCCCAACATTAGTTGGGAACATGAAAACAAAGTACATAATGCTCTGTGGATTCTAGAAATATTTTTGTCCACAAAGTCAAAGAGCTAGGACTTTTCTGTCCTGAGACTGCATGAAGCATTTCCTCTAAGAACTATAAAGCTAGTGTGGAAAGAATGACTCTGCTGACCAGAAGCCCAAGTTCTAATACTAGATGCCACAGCAAAGGAAATGAACAGATGACCCTTGTGTTTAAATGAAGATACCAAGCCACCAAATAACAGACCTGTCAATTGGAAATATGTGCCCTCTAATTCAGTCATCAGTGTAGAGGCCAAGAGTGTAAGACATAATATTAAGGCAAGTGCAGAGCCTTTCTCAGAACTGGGAGCCCCTGACTCCACAGATTGTCTCTGAAGCCGACCCTGATGAGCACACTAGAATGTGGGTCATCCTAATATGATTTCACCTCACATTGTTTTGTCTTGAAGTCAGGTCTGAAGATACGCACGTTTTGACTTGAATGCCTTCAAAAGACTTGGCCCTCCACTCCTCTCTAGAAGGCTGAGCATTAGGTTATAAAAGGAAAATGGTGTTTTTAGAGGACTTTGGTAATGACAATACAGGGAGGAAATGTATTCCATCAGTTTTGGTTGCTCATAACTTCTTTTT
>NW_022196902.1:18330663-18330914 GCF_008632895.1 Mastomys coucha
CATTGTGTCCTGGATTTCCTGGATGTTTTGGGTTAGGGTCTTTTTGCTTTTTGTATTTTCATTGACTGATCTCTCAATATTGTCTATGTTATCTTCTGCTGTAGACTCCCTCCCCAAAGCCCGGACAGTAACGCAGTGCTGCCCACTGTTGAACAGAACCGGCTACATTCAGAAGCTCCACCCCCATTGAGCAAGAAGGAAGTTCCTGATTGGACTGTTACACTGACGTAGTTTGGGGGAAGGGTTTTGCC
>NW_022196902.1:18332219-18339893 GCF_008632895.1 Mastomys coucha
AGGGAAGGGGGAGAGGAGGACGCTGAACCCCCTCTGTCACTCGGAAGCTGAGAGGATCATGTCCCTGCCGCCCTATGGCTCCCCTGGGAGTCACGGGGCTTGTGGCTCCCGGCTGGCTGCTCAGGTCTCAGAAACTCACCCGAGAGAAAATGGCGAATCCCGCCCGGTCTCTGGCTTAAGGCGTCTCCGGGCTGGCTGCTCCAGTCTCAGAACCTCACCTGAGAGAAAATGGTGGATGCCGCCTGGGTCTCTGGCTTAATGTGCTCCAAATAGCTCTATTTCATATTTTCTCTTGTGTAAGTGCCATTCTGGGAACCCCAGTCTCTTCAAATCAAGTTACATAAGACTGGAAAGGTCTCTTCCACTCGTTCATAACTTCTAAGACATCTTTAAAGATGATGTATAGTCTAATGTCCAGGATCCATGCCCAAGTGTTTCATGCTCTTTAGCAAAATAACTTCAAATAACCACTATGTGATTTATTTTTATTTGCAAGTGCTTTACAATAGACAATTAATAATAATAATTAAATTAGCAATAATAAACAAAAGAACATGACAGTTTCCGTTCAGATGGGGCAGATTTCTAACAGTGGCTAAAATCATTATTGCCGTGAGTAGCCTCTTTTCATTCATGTGATAGAGGAAACTGTGTTTATTTCAATGCCAAAGAATAGATTTATTTTTAAAAACCTGAAAAAGTTATTTGCTATCTGATTTGTACATGTCTTATATTTGTATAGATCAAATGAAGCTTTTCAAAGGACAACTCCATAGGGACAAAACAGACAACCATTCTAAAGTTAAAAATGGCTCTAGGATCTTTAAATAAACTACTCTGTGTTCTTTCTATCTGAAACACTTCACACCTTTACTCTAGGAAAACAGACAACCAAGAAGAACAACAGAAACAAACAAAAATTAAACACCTACTCATGCTTTCAGTCTCAGCTTAATGCCATTTTTCTGATTCTTCAAACTAAATTCAGCTTCATGCTATCCAAGATCAACTTTTTAACATTGCATGTTTCTATCCTTCACCACTCACCTCAGCTCCTTCACGTCATGGTTGTGTGGGTTTACTTGGACAATTCAGATGTCTCTTCTGTGTGTGTGTGTGTGTGTCTGCGTGCATGCATGTGCGTGTGTGTGAATGTGTGTCAATGTGTACTCTTAAGACAGGAATCTTGGAGGTTTTGTTGACTCTCTTATCCTGTAAATCTGATATAGTGCCTAAAACATGAAGTAACTCATTTCATATTTTTTGAATGGAAAAAGACATGAAAATGGCCAAATATATAGATGAAAGGAAAAATATACTGTGTTCTACATTTACTAGAGACACTTCCAATTACAAGTCACTGTGATTTGCTAGGAAAATGGTACTTACAGAAGTTAATATATATGTCCTTAGAAAGCCTCTGGCCTGAAAAGGGGATTAAAAAAATACTTAACAAAGAGCACACTAAGGAAACCATTTTCAGGACACATTAGCTAATTCCTTTACTTCAGACACATGGCAGCAGGAATGAGTAGCAGGATTAGGCTGAGTTCCCTGGAATTGAGCTTGAGAGCCTTGCTGAGTTCCTAGTGACTTAAGACTGATGCTGCAAGAAGCTAGCCTTGCTGCTGAATTTATGAACAAAACAAGCCAACCGCATGTCATTATACTGATAGCAACCAGCTCTCTCGAGAGGTGTTTCTCCATATTAGAACACCTGAGTGTTCATTGCAGTAAGTCTCTAGAGTCCATGCCATGGTTGTCAGAACAAAGTCTGGTTCTTTTCTCCTGGTTATCTGACGACAAGTTCATGCTGTGTTTACGGAGATCCAGATCCTAGGTTATGATAAAATCCTGGCTGGATTCAGTGTTGACAATGTGAAATTTGGAAAGTTACTTTAAATTACGTGGTTGACGGCATAGATCTTTAAAATGGACATTCATAAAGGAGATTCTCCCCAGAGCAGAGCTGGGTGAGCTCTGCAGGCTGGGACCCCGAGGATGTGAGGGGAACACAGAACAGAAAATAAGAAAACAAAGATGGGGGCACTCTTGCCCAAAATACTGACATCAAAATCCAGCACATGGGTGTAACCAGCAACAACCTAGGAACAGTTAGTCAGCACCAGTCAGAATAGAACCAAAATTGTCTGCACCAACAAGACGATCCTTTGAAGGGCCATAAAGGAACAGGCTCCAGGCAGCTCAGGAGATGTTTGGGTCTCCAGTATACTACAGCACACATGGGCCACATACCCCATAACAACAAAAAAGCCTTCCTATGACTGTGTCTCCTGCAAACATGCCCTGCCTCTAACTTAGCTCTTTCCTTGGCTGCCATTGAGTGCCCAACACTGACACCCTGGCTGGCCTGGCTAAGCACACCTGCAACCTTGAGCAGCTATTTTCCATCATTCTCAAGAAACATCTCTCTCAAGGAGCTAGGGCCAGCATCCACTCACTAGCCTTCCCTTCCCAGGGAATTTGGACATGCTGGCTTGCTGTGCACTTAGCAGTTGGACCTGTGACATGTCTATGTCACCTCTCCTTAATGCTCATGAGTAAGTACCACCTCTGAAGACTGGGGTCATTAGAGCTAGATTGTTAGGTTGTTAGCTTTGTTGTGAGTTGTTTCCTCTTTTTATGTGCATTTGAAGACCCTGGATTGTCTGCTTCTCTGTGGCACATAGATCCTGTTCAAGACAAGAAACAGGATAATTCTATGTACATATGACACTGGAGGACAGAACTAGAGTCCCATGAGGGCCCTTTAATCACAGCAAAGCAATGTATCACTTTGAACAAGAAACTTTCAAACAATCTGGGCCATTTACAGATCTAATCCCAGCACTAGGCATTGTGGGGCTGAGTTTTAGGCAGTCTGAGACCTTGTCTCAAGAAACAAAAGAAAAACATGAAGTTGTTTTTCTACCACAGGGTTGCTGAACAAAGCAACTTTTGGACACTGTAAGATACTGTGTTCTAAGAGAGTCTGGATGGGCCTTTATGGTAACTGTGCTTACATAAGAATTTTAGATTTATTTTAATTTTTAATTACATGTGCATTTCTGGGTATAAATTTCCATAGATCCAAATGGGCATGAATTCCTTGCAACTGAAGTTATAGGTAGTTATGAGTTGCCCAATGTGGTTCCTGGAAACAAAATGTGGGACCCCTCTGAAAGCAACACTCATTTGTAACCACTGGGCTATCTCTCTAACATCTAAAATTTGCAATTAAGATTACTTTCAAGTCTATAATTTTTCTAATATTCTAGTGTCTAAATGAGTGACTACATATGGATTTTTATAAAATGGTTGTATTCTTAACACCTCAAACTTCTTCTATACTAAAATATATAAAGCTCAAGTTCAGAACCTATTTTTTTCCTCTCTTGCCTCTGTAGATAAATCAAATTCTCGATTTCACCCTTTTACCCCACCACATCTGGAAGTCATTAAGTTCACTTATCAACGTGAGAAGGTCTGAAAGTCTGGGTCTTTACAGACCATCTGGTTCACCAAATGCTGCTGGAGACCCAAGTTCCTTTATCATCTTGAGAGCCTCTGGGTCTTTACAAGCCATCTATCACCCGATACTGCTGGAGGCCCACATCTGCACAGTATTCTCTCACCTCTGTGATATCTTATCTTTCTCATTTCCTTCCATTTCTGTCAGCCTGAGAATACTACTTCCTTTGCCTACCTCTGAAATGTGACATTCTGGCAAGTTGAGTCCTGATCTCCCTCCACCTCTCGCCATTTCCAAGGCTACAATGATCCTCTATGCCTTGACACTTGTGACCTTGGATCATGGACCCTGACGTCTCTGGCATGGACTCCACATCCAGACTTCCCACTGCCTTGCCTTCTACTGGAACGATGCTACTGATGACCTTTGCCCAGCTCCTCACATTTCTGATATCTGCTCTTTGCCATATCCAATATTTCAAGGATTTGTCTTCTTGGCTGCTCAAACTACAGACTCAGGTCTCTCTTTCTCTCTTTACTAATGGGTGATGTCTATTCTGAGTATGGAACATTTTTCATTTTACTTCTTTTATGACTGCATGAAGCCACCATACCTCTCTATTCTGCATTAGTCTTGAACACTAGCTTTCTCATCTAGGATGCTGGTATGGGCTTATAAGACTAATTTCTTGCCCTGTATGACATTAGGTCATATGACAGTGTTTTTTTTTTTTTAAGTTGGGTTTTTTGTTGTTGTTGCTTTATTTATTTTTTGTCTTTTTACTTAAGACCCTCTAATAGGTCTTAAGTAATAATACTAGAATATAAACTCGTAAAAACAACATGTAAGACTTGTTATAACCATGTGAGTTGGACTAGATGTAGCAGTATATAACTTTAATCCCAGCACTCATCAGGCAGAGGCAGGTGAGTTTGAGGCCAGCATGGTTTATATAAAGAATTCCATCTTTAGCCAGGGCTACATAGTGAAACTCTTACTCAAACAAACAAGCATGTAAGTCAGTGTCCTCATTGTCACCTGTAGTCTGTTTCATACCTACGGCATTTGTACAGAACTTCAAAAATATTTGTTTCCCTGTTAAGCCCTCTCTGTCCTTCCCTATGTCTCTCCACCCCTTTTCCATTTAGCACCATTGTGCCAAAGTTGATTCAGACTTCACCAACTTTAGAGGCTCATTTTTCTGTAACCACAGTCTCTACACTGACAAATGATTGTGCTCAGCATCTGACAAATGAGATAATGACAGCCCAGGGAAGTGCCATTGACTCCAGGAAGGGTTTTGTTATTAGAAAAAAAAAGGAACATGCAGAACATTATTTGACAAATGAAAGCTTTGGGGTTATATTGATTGATTCTAGGAACAATGTCTGTGTTCTGAAGAAGAAAGGGATTGATTAGGTGATAGGATAGGTTGCTTTGCTTTATTTTCAGTGCTGGGAAGGAACCAAGAACCACCCACAAGCATACAAAACAAGTGCTAAACCTCTGAGTTACAGCTCCAATCTCTGACTCTTTCTTAAAACACAGTAAGAGAAAATCTTAGTGCACTAAAAGTACAAGCCTTTCTCAGGATGATCTCATATCAAGAAATATTCCATAGCCTTGCTTGTGAAGTAACATTAACAATTAGCTTGAGGTAAAAGCCTCTGCTGTTCTATTGGGAATTTATAAATGTGCCCAGGGAATACATATTGTGAAATAACCTGGTAGCTATATTTCATTTTACTAACACACTCTTGAATTTTTCAAGGTCTATTCTAACGATATAATATACAGCATGGGGAAGACCTTTTCTTAAACTCTAGATCTTAGTTGTTTATCATAACTTAGCTTTACTGAAAATAAATATTTTATATATTTTCTATGCCTAGAGGAAAGGAAATAACAACATTAATCTTTTTTTCATAAATTATAGAACAACAATTTTCCCCAAAGGACATTGCACATCGTTGCTAATGTCAAATCTGTGCAGGCAAAGATCAATATCATCATGTGTGTCAAAGTCACCACTGACTGAGTGTCACAATAGAGTAAGAGCAATGTCCCAGGAAAATGACAAGACAAGAAAGTTGACAAAGTTTTGACTTGGGTGTCTGGGGATAAAGATCAGTTGGTAGACTGCTTTCCCAGCACAGAAGAGGCCCCAGGTTTATTCCCAAGCACTGCCTGTGGTCTAAGCACACAGGATGTAGAGGTGGGAGGATTGGACATACAAGTTCATGGATGATTACATAGTAAGTTGGAGGCTATATGATACCTTGTGTGACAGAGAGAGAGTGAGAGAGAGAGTCAGGGAGAGAGAGAGAGAGAGAGAGAGAGAGAGAGAGAGAGAGAGAGAGGCATGATTGATTGAGGAAATTCCCCCATTAATGAAAAGGTAATTCTTTTAAGTGTCTGTTCTTATTTCTAACCATGTTATAGAGAAATTCCTCAAATAGAAATTATATTTTAAAAAAAATTTAAATATTTATTTTGTGTGTTTCTTCCTTTCTAAAAGTATACTCTTATTATACAATATATATACTTATTATAGTTTTTCCCTTCGTGTGCTCCACTCAGTTCCTCCCCACCTCTTCTTCCATCTGGTCTACTCCCCTTCTGTCACTCTTAGAAAACAACAGGTTCCTAAGAGATGATAACAGAACAACAAAAAAATAGAATAAAACCTAATAAGATGTTAAAACAAAAACTATCACATCGATGTTAGACAAAGGCAAACCAACAGAAGGAAAGGAGCCCAAGAGAAGGCAGAAGTAGAGACTCACTCAATCCACACACTTGGGAATCCCACAAAAACACTAAACTGAAAGCCACAACACATATGTAGAGAACCTGGTGCAGACCTATATAGAACCTGTGTGTTTTACTTTAGTCTTTGTGAATTCACATGAGCTTTGCTCAGTTGCTTTAGAGGGCCTTGTTCTCTTAGTATCCTCTATCCCCACTTGGGTTCTTAAACTCTTCCTGCCTTCTCTTCCTCTGGGTTCCCTGAGACTTAAGGGGAGGAATTTGATGGAGACATTTTGTCTAGAGTTGAGTGTTTTAAGGTCTCACTCTCCACACAATGTCTGGCTGTGGGTCTCTGTATTTGCTCCCATTTGCTGCAGGAGGAAGCCTCTTGGATGATGACTGAATAATAGACTGGTCTGAGTGTAGTAGAATATTATTAGGAGTTGTTTTATTGCTACTTTTTTTTAAAGGAACCATAGTTTTTGGTTTGATCCTAGGTCCTGGGGTGTCTATTCTCTGTGTCAGATCTGGTTTCCATTTCATGGAGTGGGCTTTAAGTCAAAGCAGACATCATCTGGTTACTCCTACCAGGTTTTTGCTACCACTGCCCTGATCACTCAATACAAAAATGGATAAAGAAAATGTGGTACAGTTACACAATGATTCAGCTCTTACATGATGTTTGACCTTAGGCTCAAATTTTGCAGCCAGTCCCACAACACGCAGAGGAAGCTCCTCTCCCAGGAGCTCTAACAAGCCCAGGATCACAGGATCACAGAGACTCTGAGAAGTTCTGACACAACCAGAATCACAGGAAAGACAGGCCCCAGTTAGATTTAGGCAGGGCAGTAGCACTAGCGAAAACTAGATGGCAGGAGGCAAGTTTAAGAACACAAGCAACAGAAACAAAGGTTACTTGGCATCATCAGAACCCAATTCTCCCACCACAGCAAGTCCTGGACATACCATCACACCAGAAAAGCAAGATTCAGATCTAAAATCATTTCTCATGATGATGATAAAGGACTTTAAGAAGGACATAAATAACTCCCTCAAAAAAATACAGGAGAGCACAGGTAAACAGCTAGAAGCCCTTAAAGAGGAAACACAAAAAAACCCTTAAAGAACATCAGGAAAACACAATCAAACATGTGAAGGAAATGAACAAAACCATCCAGGATCTGAAAATGGAACTAGAAACAATAAAGAAATCACAAAGGGAGACAACCCTAGAGTTAGAAAACCTAGGAAAGAGATCAGAAGTTATAGATGCAAGCATAACCAATAGAATACAAGAGGTAAAAGAGAGAATCTCAGGGGCAGAAGACACCTTAGAAAACATTGACACAACAGTCAAAGAAAATGCAAAAAGCATAAAGCTTTTAACCCAAAACATCCAGGAAATCTAGGATGCAATGAGAAGACCAAACCTAAGGATAATAGGTATAGAA
>NW_022196902.1:18339969-18367460 GCF_008632895.1 Mastomys coucha
CCCAATGTAAAGGGCCAGTAAATATCTTCAACAAAATTATAGAAGAAAACTTCCCTAACCTAAAGAGATTCTCATGAACATACAAGAAGACTACAGAACTTCAAATAGATTGGATCATAAAAGAAATTCCTCCCATCACATAATAATAAAAACACCAAATGCACTAAATAAAGAAAAAATATTAAAAGCAGTAAGGGAAAAAGGTCAAGTAACATAAAGGCAGACCTATCAGGGTTACGGCAGACTTCTCACCAGAGACTATAAAAGCTAGAAGATCCTGGGAAAATGTCATACAGACCCTAAGAGAACACAAATGCCAGCCCAGGCTACTATACCCAGCAAAACTCTCAATTACCATAGATGGAGAAAATAGGATGTTTCATGACAAAACCAAATTTACACAACATCTTTCCACAAATCCAGCCCTACAAAGGATAATAGTTGGAAAACACCAACACAAGGAGCAAAACTACACCCTAGAAGAAGCAAGAAAGTAATTTTTCAACAAACCCACACAAGCCTAATTCCACCTCTAACAACAAAAATAGTAGGAAGTAACAATTACTTTTTCTTAATATCTTAATATGAAAATTAATATTATCAACATATCCCAATCGATTGAAATCCAAAAATATGAGGAATTAGAAGTTTGCTGCCTGTTATCCAGTGGTCTCTCTCATTTGGTAATTGGAGAAATAGGTGCAATATTGTCCACTCCATATATACTTTCTGCTCATTTGTACCTGACAGTGTCTTGCTGTGTTCCACATAATGATCTTGAAATCAGGCTTCTCCCATCTCAGTCTCTCTATTAGTAGGATTGTTTATTTCACGTTTTTACACTACACTATAGTTTTCAGAACAGCTTAGATATTTCAAAAGTATTTATACACCCAAAAGAAATATAGACAATTAACTTGGGAGGTGGCTTGTTAGAGAACAGCAAAGAGTGAGACTGAATGCTTTGCTTGACGTTTGTAACTCTTGTATCAAGTTTGAAGAAGAGGACTTTACAAGTTACTCTTTCTCTGAGATGAATGCTTTTCAAAATTATCACAGCTAATGAACCAAATTCTTACCCTTACCTAATGCCTGTGCCACCCTCCTAGCAGAACTATTGTTCATTGAAACAGTTGGTGAATGACGTCATGGATAGACCATCTTAATACACACACCATTTCTTAAATGAATGTAACCTGTTCTCTGTGGGCTGAGAATGAAGACAATTACTCCAGTCAAATAGCTTTGACCATAACAGGAAATCTGTATCTAAAAATCGTGCCTACAATTCATTCCTTGGTGCAGCAGAACTGTTAACTCTTAGCTTAGCTACTATAGAGGTAAAATCCTTTGGTGATGTGAGGGTCATTGAAGTACAGCCTTATTACAGTGAACTCCAATGTCTAAAAATTGTTCTTATTTTGGGCTCGTACCACAGTAAGAGCCAAGATTTTAAGCTCTATTAAAAACAAAACAAAACAAACAAACAAAAAAAACCAGAAAGACTTTATCTATTTATGTTCATTTTAAAAAAATGCTAGTAGTTATATATTATTTTAAAATATGCAGTTAATATGTTTGGAGTTATTTAAAATTTATATTGAGAAAAATATGTATTTTCAGTATTGCTGTAGACAAGCATCTACATAAGACTGTTTAATTGATTGTGGTTTTATATCAAACAATTTTTAAAATACTCATTTTTATTGTTATAATATTTTATAAATTTTAAAGAATATGACAAAAAAACAAAAGGTATTGCAGGTATTGAATGGGGGTCTCTGGGAGGAGTTTGGGTACAAAAGGGAAACAAGAATGTGATGTAAGTCTATTTACTTAAAATATGTTTTTAAATGTTAACAAATCCAGATAAATTGACATCTTTTCTCATCATAATGCAATAAAACCTAAGTCAATTAAAAAAAAAGAATGCTTTTGGTGCCACTAAATGTAATGTACGCCCATAGTCTGTGATGCAAATCCCTTACATGTCATATGAACTGGTTCATTTTTATTGCTATAAGTATCAACATAATTATATTATATTATAATTAACTGATTTTAATTAGTATAATCAGTAGATTAGATTAGGAGGTACCTAGGAGATCATTGAAGCACTTTCTGAGTGTGTCTGAGGGTGTTTCCAGAGGAGACAAGACCATGAGGGCTAGAATTTGCCAGTGGGTTAATACATTTGTTCATCAAAGTATGAAGGAATTACTGAAAGGAGGTGCATTGTGAGAGTCTAGCCCAGCTGGAGGAAGTGGGACACTATAGGCATACCTTTGTTGGAAATATCATGTCCTTGGCTCCTTCCTGGAACCCATCACTCTCTCTACCTCTCGAATGCCTTGAAATGAAAAGTTCAGCTTCTCCAAGATGCTCTGGTTCATCAGAAACTCTGCTTCATTACAGAATGGGCCCCGCCAACTAGAGCTGTGACCTCTGCTAACAAACCATAAATACACTCTCTCTGAAGTGGATTTTCACAGGTATTCAGTCACAGTGTCGAAAAACTGATGAACGCAGGACGCATTGATCCTCCATTTATCTCTGAAAAGAAGTGTGTGAGCATTAGCCAAGAAGCTAGGTCAAATCTCTGACACCCAAGTAAAAAGCTGGCATGGTTGAGTACGCTGGGTCTACAACCCCAGGATTGAATAGGTTAGGTGGATGATCCCAAGAAGCCACTGAGAAGTCAGCACTTCCCAAATGGCAGAGCTCCAATTCACTGAGTGTCCTATCTAACAGTCATAAGACATCTTTAGAGAAAGACACCCAATGTCCCTTTCTGGCCTCCTCATAGACAAGTACATGAGTAGTCACAATGTGCTCACAATAACAACAAGCAAGGAAGATGGAAGGAAGGAAGGAAGGGAGGAAGGAAGGAAGGGAGAAAGGAAGGAAGGAAGGAAGGGAGAAAGGAAGGAAGGGAGAAAGGGAGGGAAGAAGGAAGGAAGGAAGGAAGGAAGAAGGGAGGAAGGAAGGAAGAAGCAATGCGGGCTGAATTGATGTTTTAGGTTCTTTGTTTGAAAGCATGAGGAGCATGAGAAGCTGAGTTAGATTCCCAGAAGCCATGTAAAAACAGCCTGGTATGGTTGTGTGTGCTCATAATCCTGGCGCTGGGGAGGCAGAGATAGTTGTGTGCCTGGGCCTCAATGGTCAGCCTGTGGAGAGAGGTAGAGCTGGAGAGGCATTCGCCTTGACAAGATGGCGCCTACATCCGCTGTCAACTCCTGGTAAACAACTGTTTGCGCATGTGCGTAGAGTGAAAAGCCGCCAAGTCACGGCCCATCCCGGGGCATCACATGGGGTGATGAGCAAACAGCCAATCATGGGCGGACACGCCGAGCTGTGGTGTATATAAGCAGTGCCGATTATTGGCTCAGGGTCTTCCTCTTCACGATGCAATAAATGCTTGCTGCAGAAGGATCCTAGTGTCTGTGTGTCTTCTTGCTGGCGAGATGACTGCGCGGGCTACATAAGCCTACTTAGTAAGTCCTATGGGGACTAAGATAGACAGTTCCTAAAGAATAGCACTAGAGGCTGACCTCTGACCTCCACACAAGTGCATATTCATTCCTCAGACACTCACATATATATTTACACAAACACACATACACTTACACATGTACTAATACACTGTCAACCACATACATACTCACATGCAAAGAGTCAAGGAATTTAATGATCAGATACATAATGATCTGATATCTGTGGAAAACCAAGGAATCTAGTAACACCGGTGTGTGCCTCCAGTGTATCTAGTCAGAGTAATGAGTGAAACGGATGAGTTCAGGGAGTTAAATTCCCAACCCCGGATATACATATTGCAGGAGAGTGTCTGGCAAGAAGACCCTCTCTGTTAGCCACAGGCTGAAGTGGATGAAAGAAAATGACAAAGATCTATTGTGTGATTGGTGGAATCTTGAGAGAAATTCAATCCTGCTGGGGTGCCCACTGCTAAGTATAGTCACAGGTTGAGAAAGAATAGGATTGTGTAAGTTGGGATGCGTGGCAGGATCCCTGGTGTTACTGGGGACCCTGTGTTCTTCAATTCTGACTTGATTATTTACTTACTTGCTGTTGGAGGAAGTGACAATGTCCCTGCTTCAGCATTTGTCTCTCCTCTTTCTGAGGAGTTAAATCCTGCACTATCTAAGGCCACAGTGTGTTGACCTTCTGTGAGGCATTGCCAGTTGCAACAGTGATTCTCATCAGTATTCACCCACCACCTCCCATAACTCCTTCTTGCTTCCATAACCAATCTCAAGCACTGGTAGTTTGCCAAAGAGGAGGCAGACAGTATAACACAGAAGGAAGCAAATAAACTCAAACACAGCAAAGGAGAGCAGCACCACCTACGTGGCTTTTCTGATTGAAAGAAGCAGAAATCTGGCCAGTCTGTCCATCTATGTGGCAAGGAATACAACTTTATTACGTTTCTATTATTTAATAAGTGCCTTCAAGTTTATGGAATATAAGTAGCTACCCAGAGTATTTTGTAACACAATATTTTAACACAGTTAAAATGATCAAGTAATTGTAATTAAAATGGATTTTTTTTTTCTCAGTGCTGGTTAGGAGCCCAGAGCTTTACACTTTCAAAGCTAGCATTCTCCCTCTCAGATACATCCGCCAATCTCAGAGACATCTTTTTCAGCTTACATTCTGATTCAGGTACTTACAGACTCAAATGTAATTTTAGCAAATAAGCATGAGACCTTTTACATTTTTGCCCAGGTACCTTCACAGGAAGGTTCCCTTGGAAGGCTGCAGTGCGAAACTAGTCGACATGTTGACACGCACATAGTCGCCTCTGCTTCTGAGATTTTCCGGGCATGCTTATATTCCCTGATTATGTTGAAAATTCTCTACAGTTCTTTTACCCTTGTAAGTCAGTTAGATTGGTCAGTTCTAACATCAATGCATTAATCTCCTTTGTTGTCTTTTGTAAGCATTCCCCATCTGCCGCCAGCTTGCTCCTGCCCCTACCCTTGTTGACTGGATACGGAGACTGCATTTAAAGCAATTAGTGATAGACGATAAAGCCTGCCACTGATTTATTTGTTTGTTTGGTTTCTCTGTGTCTTATCTCCTGTTTCTCCTTTCTTGTTCCCTACAGGCTATCTGGATTGAATGCTGTGGAACTCTTTCTTCCATTTATGTCTCCCTCTCTTTTCCAGTTTTGGATATCACTTCCCTGGGTATCAGTGTTATGTATTTTGCTTCAATTGTCAAACTCATGAGGGAAAGGATGGTTGTCTATGGGTACACATGCTTCCCCTCTCTGTGTTGCTTCTGATGCTCAAGGATATCTTCTTTTCTGACTGTCAGTCTGAAGAGCATCCGTTAGTGACTCCTTAAGGGCATGTCTACTTGACATGAATCCTAGCTTTTCTTCAGCTAAGAATGTTTTTATTTTCCCTCATTCCTAAAGGCTTTTACAAGGCATGCAATTCACAGTTGACAATTCTTTCCTTTTATTCCTAAATGGATACATATTGTGTCTTCTGCTGTTTTCTTGTTTTCTCATGAGCTGTAAGCCATTATTCAAGTTCTTTCTTCTTATAAGTATTTCACTGCCTTTCAAGAGTTCTGTCTTTCACTTTTCATTTTTAATGAATGTGTCTTAGTTTGAGGTTCTCTGTCTATTGTATTTGGGTTTCATCTAACTTCTTCTAATGTATACAGGTTTGTAACCACAAGCCAAGTTTTTGCCAAATTTACAGAATTTTCAACCATCATTTCCTTAATCACTTTTTCTACTAAGCTTATTGGTTTGCTGGAATTTAGATAGAACCAGTATAGATCCTGTTAGTACCTTACCAGTGCTTGAAGTGCTACATCAAGTCAAAAAGGAATCTACTTTCTGTTTTCAGGCTAGGATGATTCAATTGTTCTCCAAACAGGTTTATGGTGTTTAAGCTCTGCTGTGTCCACCTGACTACTGAGCCCCAGTGGATTCTCTACTGTTGTTGCACACAGCATTATGGTTGTATTTTTCAGTTCTGGGAGTTTCTATTTGCTCCTTGGCAGACAGTTCCCACATTTGGTCCTTCTAGGTGCCAACACCTGTTGATTGCTTTTTTTTTTCTATTGAAGTAGTGATTTTTCTGGGTTCCGGATATGACAAGTGATTTTCTTTCTTTCCTTTTTTTTCTGGTAAGTTTATCTATTTAGTTAGGAACTTGGTCTTATTAACCCCTTTCCCTTCAGCAGCAGGCTACTTATGATCAGCACAGATCCTTGACTTCTCTTTTGAACTGTTACTCTATTGACAATGTATTTTGTAGAATCCTTATGGTTTAATTTTGGTCTGTTTGGAATATCTGATGCCATTTTGGCTGTTTAATCAGGGTTGTTTCCCAGTTCAGATTGCAGACTACTTCTCATCTGAGGGAGAAGTTTGGTAGGGTACTCTTCCGTGTGGATGTCTGTGAAGGGTGAGGGACATGAGAGTCTCAGATGTGTGAAACTGAGACATGTGCTGGGCTCTGCTGCCCAGCTCTGGCCCTTGCTGGGGTCCTCATCTCTCCACTCTGGTGTATTTGATTGAGGTGGGGCTAGTCTCAGATCCACAAAGACAGAGAGATTGTGCATCTTGACTGTTGGTGGTTGGGTTTCTTCACCTAGAGCCACACATATAACTTATCATTTCAAATTTGCCACTCATGGTAATTTTTAGGAAAAGTCAATGGTCATATCTATTTTCTAAGCTGCATTTGCTCATCTGGATTTTAGTGCATTTCCTAAATTTGAGACTCAACAGGCTTTTGGGTAGAAAATTGAATATTCCTTCTATTAAGACTGTCTTACCTGTTAAAATGATATTACCTAAACTAATGAGCAGTTTGGAGACTGGCCCACACAAGGGTCACTGAGTTTAGTGATCAGTGACTGTAGTCATAGCTTTTTTTAAAAAAAAACTAACTTAGATATGGTAGACAATGGGGACCTATCAGATTTGAAAATGAGACAAAACAATACAATTGCTAATTCAGTGTGTACCTGAAATCAGAATCTCAGCCAGACAGAACACTGGGCAGAAAGTAAGACTTCAATGAGGACAAATGTAACTTGGTACTGAAGCTTTTCATAACGAAACTAATTTCCCTTTACAAGTCCCCACTTTGCCCTATGTGTTTTGTTTATATTCTTATCATCACTTTAATTTTGTTTCAAAACCCAAATGATGTGTGTTAGATCTTGTTACAGGCCCACATTCTACATTAAATTTTCTATCTTTACTATTATGTTTTCTTGAGACAGGCTTTACTATGTAGTTCAGACTGGCACTGGACTTTGGATCCTTTTGTCTCTGTTGAATGGCAGGATTAGAGTCATGTACCACCACTTCTAGCCAGCACTGAATCCTATCTTTAAAAAAAATCCTAGTTAGGCAGGAGAGCACAGGGCATAGCTTAGAAAACTGGGACGCCACTTGGTTTGGAATCTGTATACATTCTTCTCTGAACAATACACATTTCAACCATTAACAACCTAGGACCCTTATGTACAGGAAGCTGCATATACACCTGCTTTAAAAAAGATACTCCCTTAACATCCTCTTATTACCTTCAAACACATTCTGAATGCATCTGGGCTTAAACTGCCTTTGAGCATGTGGAATAAGGCAAACTGTGTCTATAAGTGAATTATTAGGAAGGAATGTCTCCTTGTAATCTTATGCCTATACAAACATGGTAATTTGAATGAGAATGGTTCCCATGGATTTATGCTGAAGTGCTTGATTCTCAGTTAGTGGAACAGTTTGGGAAGGAATAAGCATTGTTGGAGATGTGGCATTTTGTAGATGTGTCCCTAAAGTAGACTTTAAGGATTCAACTCTCTCTCTCTCTCTCTCTCTCTCTCTCTCTCTCTCTCTCTCTCTCTCTTTCTCTCTGCAACTTTGTAATCAGATATGAGCTCTCCAGCATCACATCTGCCTGCAACTATGCTTCCCACTGTGATTATCATAGACTAATCCTCTGAAACTACAATCATGCCTCCAATTAAATACTTTATTTTAAAAACTATCTTGGTCATGGTGTCTCCTTGCAGTAATAGAACAATAACTCAGATAGCATATGATTAAAATTAGATGTATTATGGAAAGAAAAAGAATTATGTAAGTTAAATCTACCAATTAAACAAAAAATGTCCCCTTAGTAACTCAACTCTTTAATTTAAACCCCATAAAAGAAAAACCAAAACAATAATCAGGTACCTTAAGTACCCTCATCCATGTGGCCCACTGCCAAGAGTGACCATGAATTTCTTCTTAATCTGTACTATTGTTTTACTTTGAAGAAATTGTTCTTGTTATCTTATATCTGTGAGTGCTGTTATTTCTTTTTTAACTAAGATGTCAAGACCCTGGAAACACCAGGGCCAAATCCTAACTACTGACTATCCAAGAACACAGGGAACCCAACTTGGAGTCTAAAGTGGAGTCAGGATTAACATATGAATGAAGTCAGCTGGGCTGGGGGGCATCAGCTGGTAAAATTGGAGGCTATCACGCCTAACAACCAGAGCTGGATCCCTGGTACCTGCATGGTGAGAGGAGAGGACTAGCTCCCTAAGAGTGTCCCCATGGTATGTGTGTCCCCTGCAAATAAATAAACGAAATTGTTAAATAAATATAAATTTTAAAAGAGGCGGTTAGTTGAGGAATACTGGAAACTCCTCCCACCACAAACCACACATATCAAAACAAAGTTGGTGGGCTTATGTCTGCATGGGGAATATGGGTGCTATCTAAGTAGTTGATCCAGAGTTCCGGTGTTGTGATCCTAGAGATCATCAGCCCTGATGTTTGGATGTGTTCTAGCTTTCTGGCCTGCTTCTCTTCTTGAGAACATCTTTCTGTTTCGTAATAAATTGTTCCTATTGCTATTATTTTCTATGTGTCCTTGTAAACGTCTTTGTAGAAAAGCTTAGAAGTCTCATCATGTACACTTGGAACTTCACTCAACACCTGTGACCAAGGCCTTGTATGTACTCTCTGAGCATTCGCCAACAGGCTATATCCTAAGAGTTACCATTTTCCCCCAATCATTTTATTTTGAGACAGAATCTGAGTTGCATATACTGGTTTTTAAATCACTCTCTAGCTTGGGTAGGCCTTGAGCTTGATATCTTCCTCTCTTACCCTGGGACTACAAGCGCACAGCACCGTGCCTATTGATGTTCAAGTTTGGATTTTCCACTAATGTGGAAGTGTAGCAGTGTGGTTGAAAGTGTACATTTTAAAGTCAGATCTCTTGGGGTTTGATAATAGCTTTATCATTCATCACATGTATCACCTTGAATAAAACAGGGAAAATCTCCATGACTCCCACTGTTTCAGTGATAAATTGGGATTAATAATAGGGTCTATCTCATAGACATGTTATTAGTGGCTTATAAGGAAACATATGCAAAACATAATAGCTGGCTCATGGACATAATTCTTACTATTATCAAGAGACACTTGGAAAATCACAGGATTTTAGAATTTGGATTCATTCATCCTTATTGCATAGGACTTTAAGTTTTTTGAGACTTCTCTATCAGTAATGTGATTAATCAGAAGGAATGTGGGTTCCTAAAGGTTTCTTTGAGAACATCTGTGTGAAAGACACATGCTAGCCACCGTGCTTGTCTTATATGCATCACACTCTGATTTTTCAGGTATCAGTTATAAGACATCCAGAATCTACATTTACACAAACTTGTTGGATTCTAGGTTTTGTGGAACCCCAGAATGAATGAATTTGTGATTTTGTGTTTCATTCTGATAAAGCAGCAGTTCTCAAACTGCATATATACAGAAAACACAAATTTCCAATGGTCATACTAACTCACAACCATAAATTTATTTTTGTTGCTATTTCTTACCTGTAATTTTGCTATTGAGCAGTATCTAGTTCCTAAGACCATAAGAAATGTGTTTTCCCATGATCATGACCCACAGGTTGAGAAACACTGAACTAAAGCAACTTGGAATTTTAGAAGTAAATAATGCTAATAAATAATATATATTGAGTGCTTCCTGTCTATGGACACTAGATTATCTTTCAAGTCATCTCGTGTAACCTTCATCTCCTGTCTTATAAAGTAGCGTATCTTCATTTTAGGTAGGCCATTTGTAAAATGAGTGTCAAGATTGATTTGAACCCAGGTCCATCCAATTCTAAAGCTTAAATGTCTAAGTTCCCTCATGTTTTGGAACAACTGCGGCCAGAGAATCAGGTATACCCTTGGTTATGCGCTAAGTTTCCTACCTCACCATATCTTCCTCTTTTGTGCTTCATGAAACCTGTTCTGCCAGCTGCTAAAGATCTTTCTGCAGTCTGTACCTTCCTTCATGTCTCCATAACTAATGCCCACTCTGTGTCCTTTGGTTGCTTTTTATAGTCACAGAGCCTCTTCTTGACCTTTGTATACATAGTGGTAGCTGGAAAAACCTCAGTAATATGACAATTTTCTTCGAGTAGTTCACATCATCCTTCCAAACCACCATCTAAGGCACCATCTTGTCTAGCCTTTGCCATTCTCTTTCTCTACCTAACCCATCTTGTGTGCATCAATCTCATTTCATGTCTCAATTTATCCCATGCCTCATGACTTCTGAGTGCTGTGCTTTCTGCTTAGAGTGTCTCCTTGACCCCGCCCCACCAGCTTTTACCCTTTTCCAGATGTAAAAGGGGCACATATTTTCAAATTTACTCCAAATATCACATCCTGCTCTTCTCTTTCCTCTTATAAAATGCGAACTCTTCTTTGATTGTGTAGATCCTGTGGCTGAATTACTCATACATTAACATGTTTCCTGCTCTCCTAAAATTGATCTAGGTGAATGACAGGCAAAATAATTTGTGGACCTTATTATTTTGATCCCCATTTTTAGAATTTAGTCTAAATTTTTGACAGTGATATAAACGAGTATTTACTAAAAATTAAATTTTATTTTTGTTTCTGAGAGAAAAATTCTAGTTATGGGTTTAACATCTCTTTCATATAGATGGAAACATTTGGAGTGATTTCATGGCTTAGATTTTGTTTAAGAACAACTAGAAAAAAAGAAGGGGCTAGGAAAATTAGAGAAATAGAATTACCATGTTTTCTAATTATTGAAACTAGGCAATGAATACAGGGAAATTATGCTTATTGTTTACTTTATGTTTTTAAAGTTTCAATAAAAGGTGAAGTTTTAAAGAGACTATTGACTAAACAAACCCCTGGTGGTCAAGACCAGGATCTGCTACAGTCCCAGTTTCCTATGGATTTTTGTGTCTCTCATATCTACACCAGGAAGTAATCACTGGGAAGTTACATGAGCTCCCATGTACTCTTCTACCTCATCTAGCTAAGGTTGAGGTTTCAGAGAAGCCGTGCTGTTTATCTGGCAGTCTGACACTGTCTCATCTTCCCACTATGTTGCCATCTTTCTTTCTAGCTCATTTCCAACAGATGCATACTCTACTTACATCACTGGACAGACTCCTTTATTCCTGTGATCATTGATTTAATAAACAAATGAGTTCATAATATTGCTGTTGCTACTATCTGCTAAAATTGAGTGTCCATGGGGTAAGAAGTATTTCACTGGGCTTTAAAACTGGAGACAGAATTTATTCATAGCCTCTGGATTTAAATATATTCATTGGTCTATTCCAGCAATAATTATACCTTTTGATTCAGAATGAATGGTTACTGAGTTTCTAGAGCTATACCTGTCTGCAAAAAGAATAAATAAGCATTGTATAAAAATAAAACATTAGGAACATCACTTGGTATGCATCTTTACTTGTACCTCTGAGGTCCTAAGCTTCTTTATGAAGGTAAGGGATGAGCCATTCATTCTGGGTCAAGGTACCACCAATCCAGAGCTTTAAGATTTCTTATATGGGGTTAGAAATGACCTTGTAAAGGATGTCAACCTGCCAAACAATGTCCCTAGTGTTAAATTAGTTTGAACAGCTCAGTCTGTTCTGTGTAAAGACAAATAGGCTGGAAGTGAAAACTTTTTAAGGAAAAAATGGCATTTAGAAGTATTTTTTTTTCTTGTTGTTGTTTTTCCTCAATACTAGTTAGTCCAACACCCAGTTTAGGGCTTGGCCTAGAACTTTTGGTCTTTCACTTGGGAAGCACTGTTTAGGTCTTTGGAGGGTTTCATCACTCATACATTGAGGTTGAAGTGTACCAGGGCCTCCTGCTGCCAAAAATTAATTTGCACATGCATCAGGCCATGCACTAAGCGCATGGCCTGGATTCCAAGGAAATGTGCCCCTGGTTATTTTGTGGACTAATATGAGTTCCTACATCAGCACTGTGTCTTCCATTGGCTGAGAAACTGGGCTATGACTCAGAACCCGCCCCACCATTTCTATTTTTGTCTTTTCACTGACTTAATGTGTGACCTCAATGTTTTAACCCCTTTCTGCCTCGGAGCCTTCACCTGTGCAATGGTTTTACCTTTACAGAGGAAAAAGGAGAAGTAGCGATATGACACCTAAGAGGAAAAATAAGTATTTGGGTACAGTGAAGGCAGTTGTTGCTGTGGATTAGTTCCATAACTGATTCTTTATATGTCACATGACAAATGAGATCTAATGAAGGAACGGAGGATAGAAGACTGACCGAATCTTATGACCCAGCTAGGCACTGTGATAGATAGATGTCTTGATGTTTTTATTACTTGTAAGGCTGTATCCATAGCGCTTAAGTACAGAAACGCCAGTTTGAATTCTATTTAATTAGATATCTCATTCACATTGCAACATAATAGGGAGGGAGAAGTGATCTCGTGTTAAATCCTTTCTCTGCCACCAAGAAAGAAAGCTTACTTGTTGGTGTTTTCTGAGTGGAGTGAAAGCAGGAGTAATTTATACAGGAAAGAGGAATGAGACATGGCCGTCCACCCAGAAGTAACAAATGACCACTGGCTGAGAAACTATTGGCTGTTGATGGCTGTTGAGGGTGAGAGAGTCATTTTTCTGTAGAAGTATGACCGTGGGTAGACTGCCCATTTCCCAGGGGATGACCCCATATCCCTATGGATATGGGCAATAGTACCAGTATTCAGTGGTTTAAAAGCAAGCAAGCAAGCAAGCAAGCAAGCAAGCAAGCAAGCAAGCAAGCAAGCAAGAAAACAAACAAACAAATAAAAAAGCAAATGAAGGCCATAAAGTTGGGAAGGAGATGAAATGAGGGCCCTGAAGGAAGGTAGGAGACAGTGAGGAGTGGATATTATCAAGATTCATTTGTAAAAGTATAAAATTTGCAATATATATAAAATAAAGTAGAATTTGGGAGGCTGGTGAAATAGCCCAGTGGATAAAGGTGTTGCTACTGAGCCTGATAAGCTGAATTTGATGCCCATGTCCCACATGGCAGAAGGGGAGAACTGACTCCTATGAGTTATCTTCTCACTGACACACATGTGAAGTGATACAAATCCAATCAATCAATCAATTGATCAATCAATCAATGAGAGAAAATTAACGTAAATAGAATTCAAAGTTAGAGTAATGACTTTGAGAAATGCGAGCAAGGTTCCTTAAATGCTTCCTTAAGACATGAAGCTGAACCCCAGAGTCAAGGCTAGAGTGATTTTGCAATAACATGTGGACACCAGCAGGAGTCTAAAGCTGGAAGAGGAGCGAAGCATGAAGATAAAGGAGAAGCTGCCAGGGAGGGCTCCACTGACGGTCTCCACCTTTAAGAAACTCTGGGACTAGACACTTCCGCACTTTTGTTCTTGGCCTCAGTAATCTGCTCCACTGCCCTTCTGAACACAGGAATGGAGGAATGCAGCCTCACTGCAGATAAAACAACGGCAGCTGTTACGTCTCTCCACCATGGCCTGTGACGGAGTCTGGTACGTGAGTCACGGCAGCTGTTACGTCTCTCCACCATGGCCTGTGACGGGGTCTGGTACGTGAGTCACATGTCGCTGGAGGCGGCTGTAGATTATAGAACTTCATCTGGAAGCTGCTCTGGGAGGGACCTGGTTACCCCACATCCCCGCCATTGTACTTCACCTCTCTGACATGTTCTCCTTTCCTATGTCAGGCCCACATGCTTGTCTCCTGCCCTCCTCCTCTCTGTGGGAAGTACATCTGCAGATCTGAATTGCAGCCTAAGTGATAAATCTGCCACTGCAGTCTGCCCTCATTGTTGCTTCAGCTTTTTTTCACCATGACCCCTTCAGAACCAATTGGTGAGTTTTCAATGCAAAATATGCCTGGATTCGCCAAGACACTCACAAGTTAATTATGCTCCTTGTTGTATTGCATGACTTCCATATACGATGAACAGGTATACAGCTGTCTAAATGCTTCTCTCTCTCTCTCTCTCTCTCTCTCTCTCTCTCTCTCTCTCTCTCTATCTCTATCTCACACACACACAAAACAAAAATCAAAAAACAAAAGCAGAAAATTGCAAATTTTTACACAGCATTTACAAAGTTTGCTTCCTTCTCTGGAGAAGCAGACTGTACCCTGCCACTTTGGTCTGAAAATACTTTAGTAATTTCTGTATTAGTTTTGTCTTTTTTCCTCTAGGAAACAGATGTGAAATTCTGCATCTTTCCAATGAATATCAGTAGATGCTGGTAACAAACTACATCTATGAAGGTAGTGCATGTGGCATCTGTAAGGACATCTTGTTTGATTGACATTGTCCCTTGAGACCCTTAGGCACTGTCATCCTCATAGTAACTGGTATGCCCATGTAGTTTTCACTTAGTATCTGAGAGGAATTGTTTCTGTGGCTCCTGTGGATTGCACAATCTAAAGTCTCTTATGTAAAAATGCTGCATATAACTTGCATAATCTCCTGTACTTAAATCAACTCTATATTACTTATAATACTGAATACAATGGAATGCAATGTTAATAGCTGCTCTCCTATATAATTTAGAGAATGATGATAGGACAACAGTCTGTCTGCACAAGTTCAAATACAGATGCAATGTTTTCTAATTATTTTCAAGCCATGGTTGTTCGAATCTACAGATATGGAATCCCGACACATGGCATTGACTGTACACCACACTGCTCCCTCTTCTCATGCTCTGTATGCCTTTTAAATTAAACTTCTTAAATAAAGCATGGTAAGTGAACATGCAATGAATGAAAATAGTTGTGTCACATGACCATTGGTTCATCTTGCTCTCACATTGGACTTTGAAAAGAAACCTCAAACAACCACATTTTGCTTGGTAACAATATAGCTCCCAGTACAATCTATACTAAATTAGTCTGTGTGTCTCTTGAATTTCTTGTGCTGTAATAAGTACTGACATGCACTAGTTGTTCACTGCAGAGTTTCTAAGCCCAGAGGACGCATGCCTATATAACAAAAGTTTCTCTAATCAATTACTATAGTATAAGAAAGGCTATTACTCATCAATGTATTTTACTTTACTATAAGTTACAGTAACATACTAACACATCTTTGTTTTAATTTGTGGCACACACACAGAAAGAGAGAGAGAGAGAAAGAGAGTAAATTTGTCTAGCAGAATGCAGAATGCTACAGTTTTCAGTTTTATGCAAAAGATCTCCAGGATCACCAATACAGGGATTTTATTGATTACAAGTCTGCCTTCATGCCAGTCTCCAATAGGTTTTATTTCCCAGTGCTATAATTGTGCTATGTTAAAAGATATTTTCTTTTGCTCATTAGCAGAGGAATTTTCTCTGAGGGGTGATGGGCCATATCTACCACATCATAAATCATAGTTAACCACTGAGCAATTAGACTAAGTCACAAAGGAGAGTCATTATGTGTGTGATCTGTGCATGCATGTGTGCCATCAGACTCATAAGTCTGCAGCAACTTGGAAAATCTTCATTATCTTAGGTGCATGTTTCTCCCGTCATCTTCTCATTCTTTTCCATCTAATTAAGTACCATTACATGATCTACTTGCTCTGGACTAGTAGGCAGAACACCTGCCTATGAATGCTGCCTTAGAAGCAGCTTTTATTAAACACATAACTGGATGAGGCACTGTGACCAGCTGCATGGTAAGAGCTACACACACACACACACACACATACACATACACACATGCTGCATATTTTCTTGCTGGAGAAGATCCCCACACCCACAGGCTACGATACTGGGTGTTTGGATTTTTGTTGGATGAAAGGTTGACATAGTACATGACAACTTGTAAATCTCTGCACACAGTCATGTGGAAATACTTTCCCTGATTCTTTTCTTCTTATATTATCTTTTAGTGTTTCTTCCTTTCCCTGGAATCTGTAAATTCACAAATAGTTGAATGAATTGTTTTACTTTTTAATTCAAGTGATATTTGGTGTAGATAGATTTTTATGTAACTGACCCTTTGTTCAGATCCAATTAAGAAAAGCTGAATGTTTTTGATGGGTATGATTTTAGGAGACACCATTGTAGCCCTGTGCCTCTGACTCATAACTCATTCTATACAGAATCCTGGTTTGCTTCTGGCTTGTCCCTACCATGTTTTTACTGTTCACTAAATGCTACATCCAGTCAAAATCAACATGGCTAACTAACACTGTCAGCCCTTCTCATAATTACCCCATCTTTGTTCTTTCAGTCATAAGCTACTTCTTATTTAATAACCAATTAATCATAAATGTGTATTGATTCTCTTATCAAAATATAATGGGCATCCATCAGACCTGTTCTTAGTGAGTGCTGGTGGTCCTGTTCTTCCTTGTTTAATGGGCTTTTTCTTTTGCCCTGATCCAAACTCTATCTTTTGACCATCCCTGTATAAATCAGCTGGCTACCCCAACTCAAGTGATTTTTTTTCTTCCTTCAAGTTCTCTGCATACTCTGATGGAATTTAGAAAATTATTTTCTTAAGTAGTTAACAAAGGCATAGGTTCCTTGAGGGCTAGGACCTCTCCCAGTGCACCATGTCCCTACATACACAGAGCATCCTGCTACCTAGTTTATACTCAGAAAATGAGATCATGTTTCCTCCTGAATACTAAAGGCTGATCTTTAGTTACTATTCATGTATTTTCCTGAAAACATCAAGGAGTAGTCAGCAATGACATGCAACCATCAAACCTTCTCTCACTTCTCATTATTTGACCATCTATGCAAATAGGCAGGCTGAAGACTTGGACCTATTCTTAAATCATCCTCTGCTTTAGACTCCATGTGCATTTATTTATCAAAATCTCCTCAAAGGACCAAGCATTCTAGCACCTCAACATCCCCAGCAAGGTTTTTCCCTTGCATTACTGCAATGATCCCAATGATTCCTCTGCTCTTCATCTTTTCCTCTTCAATCCATTTAGTGCAATGTAGCTTGTCTCCTCTATAGACATAGAAGCTGAAATTATAATCTCTCTACTTCAAGGTTGATAACCAAAGTCTGTCACATGACATAAAAGACTCATTTACACACTGTAGCCACCATGAAAATCAGTATAGAAGTTCTAAAGGAAATTGGGACAATGGGAATGGGAACATAAGGGATTGAATAGAAAAAGGAGGAATGGTGGGAGAGTATGAGGAGAGATGACAAGAATCGAGGGGCACTTGAGGGAGTGATGTGAAAACCTAGTATAGTCGAAACTTCCTGGATCCTGTGATGGTGACCCTAGCAAAGACTCCTAGTAATGAAGGAAATGAAGTCTGAACCAGCTATTTTCTATAGCCAGGCAAAGCTTCCAGTGTTTAGACTGGGACACCAACCCAGCCACAAAAACCTTTCAACTACAACCTGGCCTGCCTGCAAAACGTGCTAGGGCAGTGGTAATTCAGAACTTATAGGAATGACCATGCAATGACTGATCGAACTTGAGGCTCACTGAGAGGGAGCCCATGCCATACATTGTCTGGTCAGGAACTAGAAGCTGCATTGCCTAGAGACACATGATAGGAGCAAATTTGACTAGAAAAAAATATTATTTAAAAGGCAATGAAATGATTCCTAATGATATTCTCCTGTACTCATAGATCTGTGCCCAGCCCAGTTAGCATCAGAGAGACTTCTACTGACAGTTAATGGGAGCAGACATCAGGCAGAGCTTAGGGACCCTGGTTAAGACAAGGAAGAAGGACTGTAGGAGCCAGAGAGGTCCACAATACAAGGATAACATGGCTCACAGAGCCAGCTAAGCATGGCTCATAGGGGGTCATAGAGACTGAAGTGGCAATCATGAAGTCTGACCTAGGCCCTCTGTATTCATGCTGTGGTTGTTTAGCCTGGGGTTTTTGTGGGACACACAACAGTAGGAGTGGGGTCTTCTCTGACTCTCCTGCCTGCTCCTGAGACCCTTTTCCTGGAAACAGAGCCTATTTCCGCACTGATATGAGATCTGATGCCTTATCTTACTGCATTTTAGCATGCCATGATTGGCTGATAGCCCTTGGAGGCCTGCTCCTTTCTGAAGGGAAACAGAAGAGCAGTGAATCTTGGGGAGAGGCAAGGTGAAGGGTACTGGCAAGAGTAGATGGAGAGGAGGTTGCTGTTGGGATGTATTATATAAGAGAAGAATAAATAAAGAAGAAAAAGAAATATTGACATTTATTGATATATAAAGGATAGTTTATAATTGTTGTCAAGTCCATTAACTTATTTCATTTTTTTTCATGTAACAAGCATTAGATAGATAACTATTGTATATAGGCCTATAATATATATGTATGCATATAATACATATGTGATTTATTCATGATAAATAAAAACAACCAGCAAGTGTGGGGGGGGAAGTGAACTTCCATATTATCGAAGTATACTGCTCATAGGTATATGCCTAAAGCAAGTGAAGTCAACATGTAAAAGATAAACCTGCACATTCAAGTTTATTGTAGTTTGGGAAGATAGAAAGAGGAGGATCTCTGTGAGTTTAAGGTCAACTTGGTTGATATAGTGAGATTCAGGCCATCCAGAGCTGTAGAGTGAAACAAACTAACAAACAAAACTCAAAATAAAAAAAAATAGCCCAACTGTATAAACAGTCAAGGTGTCCAATCACAGATGAATGGATAAAGAAGATGCAGTGGTATATATATGCATGTCTCTGAGTGTCTGTGTATACTCATGCCATTTGAAGAAAATGGATGAAACTTGAGATAACAATGTTTCTTGAAATAATTTCATGTTTTCTCTCATATGTGGAATCTAAATAAAAGGAAAAAAGTGACAAGATCTGAAATTCAAAAATTACATATCACAATCATGTTTAGAGTGGGTCTGGGACATGGGTCTGGGGCAGAGGCAAGACAAGAAGAGATGGTGTTAGGAAAGAAAATTTTGATGTGGTGCCATATATTCATGAAAAAGATGTACAGAAGCCTATCAATCTACATAATTAATGAGTTAATAGTAAAAGATTAAACATTAAAAAAGATAAAATGGCCATGAGCAGGCAATCTATTTCCCACTTATTCTGTGGAGACCCCCACCTCACATACATAAAGACTTGTCTTTCAAGCTTCACACCTCTCTCAGGGTCCCCAGCCCAACTCCCTCCCCTCAGACTTCAGTTACGGTGGTGACTGACTCCTCACAGACCATCCATGCAGATAACTTGTCAATGCTAGCTGTCGTGATTGGTAGGTTGCTCAGAAAAGGAGAAATGACCCAGTTTTCACCAATGAGATATATGAGGAATTGTGTAGGTGGTATTCTAGCGGTTTGTCTAAGAACCATAGCTAAGGAAAAAACATAACCTTTCTGCTCTGAACATTGGTGTGCCTGACCTTGGTATCTGCTTCAACCATCTTGCTATAAGTATGAAGGTGAATATAGGAGACAGAGGTGGGCAAAGCTTGCAAAGTAGGCAAAGCTTGGAGGGCATTGGGAGAGCACTATGGAGGTTGATGTGCTGCTCTGGATGTCCAACTCACAGGCTTCCTTCCAGATTAACAGAATCATTTTCTTATTGTAGCTCCTGGGGTCTGAGTTCTCTGATACTTGAACCTGAAGACATCAGGCATAATAGGTAGTTACCCAAGTTGCCAGCTCTCTCTTCCCTTCTGGTCCATACACACTAAAGCAATATGAATGACTTCTCAGTAGTCTTTAAGGCTGAAAAGAGTCAAACTTTCATTAATTGCTCTGGTATATAATACAACCATGCTATATGCATCTGAGATCTCAGGAATCTATAGCTCTGGGCTGTGGGTGCTTTCTTAGGATGCTCCAGGCCATGAGTTTGGCAAACAAAACAAAACAAAACAAAACAACAACAAAAAACCTCTTCAAGCCCTTTGAGATTGTTCATCATTCTCCCACAGTAATCTTGTTCTGTACATGCTGAGTCACAGTGGTTTTATGATAATGGTGCCTTTCAATTTCTTCTCTTAGACGTTAGTTTGACAAATATTTATCGTACATGTACTTTGTGCCAAGTATTATTGCCATTATTGGGACATAAGTAAATACAAAGCAATGAATTCTTTGCCACTGTGGAGTTTGAATTCAGGTCAAAAGAGGGGCCAATAAGCACATAAATAGAAGCTTGATATAAGAGAATCAAAGCAATTGAGGGAATAATTTAAATATAGATTCAAAATAGGCTTCTTGAGGGTGTGTGTGTGTGTGTGTGTGTGTGTGTGTGTGTGTGTGTTTGTGTGTGATAAGCAGAAAGTCTGTGGATGTCTTGAGAGAGATAAATTCTGTGACAGGGCCTAAGGAGGCATCTAGGTATGCTAAGGACCAATAAGGTCAGTGTTGTAGGTTTGGTTTAATGTTTGTATTATGTTAATTGGGTTCCCAAAATTATATGAGAATCCTAATGTAAGATGCTGAAGGTCCTACCCCTATTTTGTTTTGATTGCTAAATAAAGTTGTCAGTAGCCAATGGCTAGGCAGGGAGACAGAGGTGGGACTTTAGGATTTGTGGAAAAGCAGACTGAGAGAGGAAGGAAGATTTAGAAACCACCATGTTGGGAAAGGAACTGACTCAGGCCTGAGGGGTGTAGAAGAGAGAGCATAGAAACCATGGAAGAACAGGGGAAGTGAAGCCCCAGGGCACTCCCTGACTGGATCTAGGACAACAATGATAGAATATAGACTTTAGTAAGTAATAACTCAGGAATATTGGAGGGGAGGTGTTAACCACATGGATGTTTGGGCATGGCCCAGTCATCGAGCTAGTTAAGACACATTAAATATAAGGTTGCATGTGTGTATGTGTGTGTGTTTCATTTGAGAATCCAGAACACTGGGGCAGGTAATAAGAAACTTGTGCCTCCACCACTGGGACAATTTGAGTGGGATTAATCACCTACCTCAGTGTGGTTGGACTGGAGTGAGAAGCGAAATTGGGAGGAGACATGATCCGGGAAATCTCTCGGATCAGTTGATGTAGTATTCCATAGACACAGACGTATATATTGGAATGGTGATTCTGAGCTGGAATTTAAATGCATTCCTCTGCTGGCATGTTAGGAGAGTGCTGCAGGAGGGAGAAAGCCAAACCAGGGACTACTAACCATGGCTATGTTCCAGGAAAGAGATGGTGGTACAATGGCCAGGTCCAACAAGCATGGCAGTTTCTAATGGTCATGGCCATGTACTCTTGCTTGCTAAGTTGTTGTGGATTGGACAGCAGTGTTCCAAATACCATCCTGCCCCGCACCTAGGTACTGGGTATTCCATTCCAGGGCAACTTATACATAAGCACTACACTGACTATGGATTGACCTCAGGTGGAAACCCCCATGGAGATGGGAATGAGACACATGGAGCTGAAGGAGGAGGAAATAAACTGCAGGAAAGAGGGGAGCACACAGCAAGCAATGGTTCTATCAAAGGCAACACATAAAGTAGGATGCATGGATTGAAGCAATTACACAAGAAACATGGTTGCCTGGGCCCAAAGAAGGCTTGAGTGCTAAGTGGGCTTTGAGTTACAGTCCTGGGGAGCCAAAGTTTCCTATTATCAAAACTTTGTCTTTTCCTATGAAAAGCTCCTATTAAAACGTGTAGGCTTATTTCAAGTCCTTATTAATAGGAAAACTTAAATGAACCTTTGCTTGTTTCATGGAGAAAGTCAGGTATATAGTAACCACTTGCTAGATATAGCATACTCTGAACGAGAAGGTCCTAGATTCATGTTCAAAACTCATTGTGAATAAAAGCCCATATTTTGCAGTAGTGTGTGGAGTTGTGTGGTTTTCCCCCACACACAAACTGTGTTCCCTCTGAAGGCAACAATTCCCATTAATTGGATGTTTCTAGGTTTGAGAAATGTCAAAGGACTTAGACGTTTCATCTGAGATGATGAATGCCTCCCCCCCCCCAGCATTAGATGTCTTTATAGACAAATATGCAAGCTATATGGAAGTTGCTTAGCTAATAGTAGGTAAGAAAATAAAATAACATTACAGCACCACAGGGAGATGAATTTTCTACCTACATGCATATTCAAGTCTGGAACTTTATATTGAGGAGATAGCTTCTGTCTTTGAAGAAATGAAGCATCAAGCATACCATGTTTCTTGGTGATTTGTGAGCTAAGAAATAGTTGTTGCAATAGGAGTGGGGAAGAAATTTGAGAGGAGGCACAAGTGTCTTAGCTACTTATCTATTGGTATGAAGAGGCAGAATGACTAAGGCAACGTAATAAGGAAGGCAGTTAATTGGAAGTCATGTGATTCCAGAGAGTTAGAGTTCATGATCATCAAGGAGAAACTCGTGGCAGCTGGAAGGCTGGTATGGTGCTAGAGCAGTTGCTGAGAGCTTGTGTGGGATCCGTTAGTTCAAGGAGAGAGAGAGAGAGAGAGAGAGAGAGAGAGAGAGAGAGAGAGAGAGAGAGAGAGAGAGAGAGAGAGAGAGAGAGAGAGAGAGAGAGAGAGAGAGAGAGAGAGAGAGAGAGAGAGAGAGAGAGAGAGAGAGAGAGACAGAGAGAGACAGAGAGAGACAGAGAGAGACAGAGAGAGACAGAGAGAGAGAGAGACAGAGAGAGAGAGACAGAGACAGAGACAGAGACAGAGACAGAGAGACAGAGAGACAGAGAGAGAGAGACAGAGACAGAGACAGAGACAGAGAGAGAGAGAGAGGGAGAGAGGGACAGAGAGAGAGAGAGAGAGGGAGAGAGGGAGAGAGAGACAGAGAGAGAGACAGAGAGACAGAGAGAGAGAGAGGGAGAGAGAGACAGAGAGAGAGACAGAGAGACAGAGAGAGAGAGAGAGAGAGAGGGAGAGAGGGAGAGAGAGAGAGACAGAGACAGAGACAGAGACAGACAGAGAGAGAGAGAGGGAGAGAGGGAGAGAGAGAGAGACAGAGAGACAGAGACAGACAGAGAGAGAGAGAGAGAGAGAGAGAGAGAGAGAGAGAGAGAGGGAGAGAGGAGAGAGAGAGAGAATAACAAAGAATGTCATGGATTTTTGAAACTTCAAACCCCAATGACATTCCTTGTTCCACAAGGCCATACCATCTAATCCTTCCCTAACGAGTTGCAGACTATGTATTAAAATACATGATCATATGGGGCCATTTGAACCACCACAACAGGGCAGGATCATGCTCAGATTAACTTCTAAGTAAGAAATAGGGGATGGGAAAGTGGTCATGGGTGACAAGTTTTCATGGAAACAATGTAGGAACAGAATTTGCATCCATGGGGAAGGAGGAAAAACTGTAGTGTTTTTTGGAGGGACAAAGTCACATGTGTACCTGGATTCTTCCAGCTCCCAAATAACAATTCCAGCTCCAAGATCATCTACCAGTTCATCTAACTTTGGTATTCAATGAAAATCTTCTCTCTAGAAAATGAAAAACACAAAACAGTGTCACAAACACAGAAGCAATGTCTCTGAGGACAAAGAGTCATTCCTGTAAGACTGTGTTGCTAATGCTTTGCATAGTGCCTGACTGAAAACTAGGAACCAAGAAGTGTATGTCTGACACGTAAGAGGATGAAAAGAAATGAATGTTCATTGAGTGACGTATGCAAATGGATAAAGTGAGATTCCATAAGGAAGCACAGAGATTTTTTTTCCACCATATCCAGTTTTAGAAGGAAAACTACATTATTTCAAGAGCCTTTGCTATACAAATATATTTTTAGCACTTGAATTATAAGTGCTTATGGTAAAGCAAACATCTCAGTTCACAAAGAGATTGCCATTGCTCTGTAATGGCAAGGAATACTCTTTCTGGATTGCTTTAAAGGTAAATAAAAGGCAATCTTAAGTCATTATATCTATTTGTCAAATGATACAATGATTCCAATGAAGCACTTTGGTTGACAGGTTTAGACAACTTTCTTTGATGCTCTTACACAGCTAGAAGGTAGGTAGCATAACCTCTTTAAGCCCATACTCTACTGTTTGATGCTTTGTGGGTCTACATATTCTCCGGTGACAATGGAGATTATTTATTAAAGCCCCAGTTCAAATGCATGGGTTGTTATATAATTATTTCAGTTATCCAAATTCAATTATCTAGATCTGAAGACCCATGGTGCCCTGGGATTAATAATAGAATGTTTGTATTCCCTTTAAATGACAAGTCCCATTACCAAAGTCTGGATGTCACAAGTCAGCCCCTGGTCACATACAGTAAATATCAGAGCTCTTTGATACTCTGGATTTCTATGTGAGAACATTTATAGTCAATGACCTTTAACAACTATAATAGCTATTAATAGTCTTAAAAAAATGACCTTCCTGTACGAGGACAACAAAATACCTTTTGAAAAAATTCAACTACACTTCATAAAAACTGAAAAGAGGATAAAAAGCAGAAATTTCTCATTTAGCTGACTTTTATTTAACTAAAAGAACTACGAATCAAATCGTCTCTGAAATTTGTTGTCTTTGAGCACATGAAGGGAAATGCCATCCAAGGCATTATTGTTAAGCTGTGTCAGATTCCCACTGTGTAAGGTTTAAATCAATTCAGGAAAGAGTTAGGGATTTTTAGTGAAATGTAACTATTTTTTTAAAAGTACTCCAAACAGAACAATACACAAGCAAACAAAACTCCAAATGTTCAAAATTGAAAGAGACATATTTGTTTACATGGCATACATATTTGAGACCTCCTCATTCTGAAAAAGACCTTTGTAGTTAATGAATGTGATATTGCTATGTGCTCTTCACTGTCTGTGGGATTCTTGGCCTCTATAGGGACAAGGGCTCCAGAGTTTTCAATAAAGGCTAACACAAAGTAACCCTGAGAAAGGAGTCGGCACACATACAGTAGGCACAGAAGATACACCCTTTTCAACTTTGATAAGTCCTTGGCAGATCTGGAGAGGCAGACGTGAATGAAGACACACTAGCAATTTAGTAAGATTGAGTGACAGATTTAATAAATGATTTGTGTGCTGAGCGGCAAGAATCTAGGGAAATCTCCTTGTCTGGATACTGCAGTAATCTTCTTGCAGACATTCTTAATCACCTGCACCGTTCTGCTCAAGGCAGGAATTTAATGAGATGCAGAATGGTCTCCTAATCCTTCAAGTCAGCTCAAGTTATTGCAGGAATAATGGTATCATGTGTTACATGTAAGTACCGAGGAACTCTGATTGTCTCAAGAAGGATTTTACAGTGTAAGCAAGTAGGGATTAGAGCACACATCTGCTTGATACTAAAATGTATACTAAAACCCACAGCCTTCCATTTTCTTCAGTCATCTGGTTGGCTTTCTAAAAAAGTGGAAATACTGCCACCAGGAGTACACCTGTATAAGCCAGTGCTGAGGCTGGAATGAACATCGGCAAAGGTTCATGTAAACGTGGTGGTTTGAATAGGAGTAGCCCTCATATACTCATTGTTTGAATGATTGGCCCATAGGGAGTAGCATTACTAAGAGGTGTAGTCTTGCTGGAGGAAGTGTGTCACTGTGGAGGTAGGTTTTGAGGTCTCCTATGCTCAGGCTCCACCCAGTGAGACACAGTCTTCCTCTGGTGCTTGCAGACCAAGATGTAGGACTCTCAGCTTCTCTTCCATCATGTCTACCTGCATGGTGCCATACTTCTGGCCATACTGATAATGGACTGAACTTCTGAAACTATAAGCCAGCCCCAATTAAATGTTTTGCTTTTTAAGAGTTCCTGTGTCAGGGTGTCTTTTCACAGCAACAGAAACCCTAACTAAGACATGTGATAAAATGTTAATCAGCCATGCAGAAATGCTGGAACTTTAAGAAGAGGTTGGACCTATTAAAACGACTCTAGGTCACTATATGTCCTTGAACGGAATCATGGAGCCTCCATGACTTCCTCCTCACCTGTAGCTTTCCAGCTAATGAGATGGATAATTTCTGTTTTCTTCTGCCATGAAGAGTTTCTCCTGCCAGAAGTACAAACACATCTTGCATTGGAAACTTCAGAAGCATGAGTCAAAGTAGACTATTTCTACGTTTAAGTTAATTGTCTCTGGTAGTTCCCTCAGTGGCAGAAAGCTAATGCAGAAGGCAACATGTATTTGACAACTCATGAATGACTTGAAGTTGCAGATGTGACAGAGTCTTTGTAGTGAGGTAATGACAACAGTCATCATTTCCACACATTCTGTCAGTTGATAATGAGTTATCTGTATGCACATTTTTTCCTTTCACCCTGACCAACAGAAGCTCAAGCTATAAAATAATGTATTCAAGGTCACAAAGAACCAAGTGTGGAAGAGCCCATGTCTAATACCAGCACATGGGAGACCAAGACAGGCAGATCTCTACACAGTGAGTTCTAGGCCAGCAAGGCTCTACAGTGATATCCTGTCTCAAAACAAAGTCAGGAGATTAATCTATAGAGTCAGTGAGACCCATTCACAACAATTCAAAAATTATATGCAAGTGGATCAACTCCAACCCTACATTTAGGTTAAATCAAATATTAAGTTCAAATTATATTTGATCAGGTTGTTTGATACACACTTGATTAAGTCATTCGATAGTATATTTCTAATATATACAACTGATGATTGGTAATTAAGAGACTTTGCAGTGGACAACCTTTTTGATTTAAAAAGAGGATGCTCTGATTTCAGCAAAGGTGAGGGAAATCCATTGGACTCCAAGAGACCCTAGCTAGAATCTTCATGGTAAACTTTGCTTTTATGTGTATTTGTATGTGACTATATGTAAATGTATAGCCATATTCCTCAAAGAAAAGATGGAAATATATTATTAAAATGGTGGTAAAGCCATAAATGACAACGGATGACATCATGATTTAATGAGGTAAATTGCAATTCCATACATACTCAGAAGAATATGAGTATGAGTATGTATATTCTCATACATACTCATACATACCCAGGCAGAGTAACAGCAATAAAACTGAGGATAGTATTAGCTTTGCTTCAAGCTGAGGAGCTGTGGATACCAGAGGCCAGAGGAGGACAAGGAATGAGCTTAGCTTGCTTAAATGGCTTGCGGAAAAGCATATGTAGGTGGCAGACCTCTCTCTCTCTCTCTGTTTCTCTGTGTGTCTGTTTGCCTGTTCCAGACCCCCTTCCTGTGTGTGTGTGTGTGTGTGTGTGTCTGTCTGTCTGTCTGTGTGTCTGTTTGCCTGTTCCAGACCC
>NW_022196902.1:18368217-18369842 GCF_008632895.1 Mastomys coucha
GTGTGTGTGTGTGTGTCTGTCTGTCTGTTTGCCTGTTCCAGACCCCCTTCCTGTGTGTGTGTGTGTGTATGTGTGTGTGTGTGTGTGTGTGTGTCTGTCTGTCTGCTCCAGACCCCCTTCTTGTGTGTGTGTCCCTATGTCTCAGCAAATATCTATTTCTCAGGACAAAGAGCTAGGGCCAGAAAACTAGGCACCAATTTATTAGCATGAACTTTCTAGATAAACAATTACATATGACTACTGTGTACCACTTTGCACATTCTTTCTCTCACTGAGTGCAGTTAGAGGTTATGGAGCCCAAGTCCCCTCATTTCCCTCTAGACACGTCTCCTATACAAAGGCAGCTGCCCATCTATGTAATCACAACCAGAATGAAAGTGAGCCAACAGGGGGAAATGGATGGAGTAAAGACAGTCTGAAAGGCAGAGCTAATAAAGCTGGAACTGGATGCTTAAAATGAAGCTCATGCTATCCATTACCGGGAAGATTAGGAAAAGTGTTGCACCAAGAAATTAAATTACAAGCAGTTAGAACTAATTAGAAATTAAAATTTCAATACTTATTCATGATTAAAGTACTCACATAATAGTGAAATAGGAGAAACTTCCCCTAGCCTGTTGGAAATAATTTCTGGGAATACCTAGCAAAGATTATATTTACAGGTGAAAGAGTAGGCATACAGTACGTTACTGAAGGACTAAGATGTGGGTGCTGGGTTAATATTCAAATTGGGTTCAAAGACTGTGAAAAAAATTGTTCGATTAAAAAAAGAATAGAAAAATGAACCGATTCATGGTGCTTGTTTACCTAGAACACAGATAGTGAATGGCATGCTACTGGAGAGACATGAACATCCAGAACAGTGGCTGCTGTTGTACCTTCATGCAGAAGTCTTTTCAGCAAATTCCATTTATAATAGCAACAAACACCATGAAGTAATGAGAAGCATGTTCAGTGAGAAAATAGAATACCTAAGACAGGAAGTATGCAATGTCATGGAAGGGCATTACATAATACTCCAGCAAATGTTGAGATTCCCTACCAAAAAAAGACCTTGCTCATTCCTACACGAGGAAATAAAACAAATGCAATCCCAATCAATACCCCCATCATAGAAGTTGAACAACAATATAAAATCAGCCTGAACTACAAAATATGTACAGTTAATTGAAACAAACTTGAAAAACTGCAAATGAACTAAAGTTACCCTAGCAGAGAATAAAGCTTATTAGTCAGGTGCGCAGATAACATGCTATTGAGGAAGGAATAGATGCACAGACAAAAGCACCAAAGACAGCCCAGGAGGAGACGGAGTTACATAGAAACACTTGACAGGGAAAGAGAAGAGGAAAGAAAGCTTGGCCCCTGCTAGCTGATGACTCCCTAGGCAATGTTTAACTGCCATCAACGCCCACCTTGATCAGGAAGAAAAAAGCAACTCCAGGACAGATACAAATGAAAATCAAAATTAAGCTTACACAATCAATGGGGAAAGTATTCTCAGGAGACTAAAGGCAAAATAAGTAAGAAACATCAGCAAACACTCGGATCGTAGTATCTGCTATGCCAACAGTGCCTTCACCGTAGTGTCTGCTATGCCAACAGTGCCTTCACCGTAGTGTCTG
>NW_022196902.1:18372214-18377642 GCF_008632895.1 Mastomys coucha
TAGTGTCTGCTATGCCAACAGTGCCTTCACCGTAGTGTCTGCTATGCCAACAGTGCCTTCACCGTAGTATCTGCTATGCCAACAGTGCCTTCATTCAAAAGCTAAAAGTTAAGAGACATCCTGGAGAAAATGTTTGTAGACTCTAAGACAAAATGTTCATACCTAGGAAACATCATGAAAAGTTAACCCATGTATTATTTTTCACTCACCAGGGTGACAAAATTTAAATATTAATATTAAATATTAGCAAGGACTTGAGGGAACAGGAATAGCTATAAACTGATAAGAATGTAAACAGATGTGTCATTTATTTATTTACTTATTTATTTCTGATATACATTGATGTTTTACCCACAGTTATGTCTGTGTGAGTGTGTTAGATCCCCTGGAGTTACTGACAGTTGTGACCTGCCACATAGGTGCTAGGAATTGAACCCAGGTCATCTGGAAGAGCAGCCAGTGCTCTTAACGAGAAAGCCAACTCTCTAGCCCTAAATTAACGATTTTTAAAAGGAATTTTCCAATAGCCAGTAAAATGTCTAGATGTTCTATTTCTGGCATATATCCCTGATAGATTTTTTTTCACACGTGGGAAAGAAATGCATAGCATTATTTGTAATGGTAAAACATCAGAAGCAATCTGAAAAAGCTTTTCTCGGTGTACATTGCATTCTTCAGGGCTGCTTAACAAGATCCGCACTAAGAGCTGCCCAGTTGAAATGCCTCCACATCAAAACAAGATTTGGGATGGTCACATGAGATTGCTTAAAAGTAAAGGCAGTTGTAGTGAGGTCTGATGACTTGTGTGAATTTGATCGTCTAGATCCACAGCACGGAAGGGTAGGTCTGCCTCTCACATACAGAATCAGTACTGGGGCTGGGAAGATGGAGCTGAAGGTAACAGTGCTTGTTGGTTAAGCATGAGGACCTGAGTTCAGTGCCCCAAACCCAGGTAAAAACAAAAACATGGCCACAGGCATCTACATCTTCAGGCTGAGATGTGTGTGGAATCCAGAGTAGCCTGGGGGCTTCTGACAGCCAGCCTAGGATCAAGTCCAGTCAGGATCCTTCAAGAGAATAACATGGAGACTGAAAAAGCAAGACACCAGACTTCCTCTCTGGCTTCTGTTTGTGCATATGGGCATATACATCTACATGCATACATGTACACATGTGTCATATACACATTAGTATTAGTATGGTACATAAACAATTATGCCATTTAGTTAATGGCATAAAGTGTTTAAACTATATACTTTTACATTTGTTGCATTTGTGTGGCTTGAATATTAAATGATCTCCAAAAGGTTCTTTTGATAGTTTGTTACTGCTTCAGGGTTCTACTAAAGGTAGTAAAACCTTAAAAGGCAAGACCTCTTGGGAGGAAGTTACATCCTTCCTTGAAGGTTTTTTCAAGGAAAGGTTGGAATACAAGCTCTTTCCTCTTTCCCTCCCCCACCTGATTCCTGGCCACCCAAAGGTAAGCGACTTTTGTGCATCATGTGGTTCCTGCCTTGATGCACTATGCAGAGCCAACTTACCACTTATTGAAGCCACTGAAACTGTGAGCCAAAAATATTTCCTCCTTTAACCTGATTTAAGTAAGATAATTTGTCACAGCAATGAGAAGCTATGAAAAAACAGAGCTTTCACACTATTTCATATTTAAGGACAATATTTAAATATATACAGAATTTTATACCTCTAGTTGACCTATGAGATAGAGAAAAGAACTTAAAGGAGAATAATAGAAAGCAGGCAAATTATAACTTCACTTAAAGTTCTCTATTTAAAATATAGAATAAATTCCTTTGCCACTTATAAAATTAAGATGAATTTGCAATCATTATTAAATGTTATAACTTTATTCATGTTGCATATTCTTTCCAATTAGTGTCGTACAGTTCATTCTTAAAATGGACACGCAGTATTTACTGGTCAATTACCACATTCTAGGCACTATATCGGGTTTTGCATAGTTTATTAACCTGGTAGTGATCCTGGGCATTAACTATTAGTGTCGTATTTAAAAGATGTTAGAACCACAAGGATAGCATCATGCCAGCATGAAGCCTTGCTTAAAGCTGTCTTTCCGTGTGCTATAAAGCAGTGTGGGAGCTGGCCTTATTTTTTCTTGCATCTCAGCCTAGGAAAATAACCCTGCTTGCTCCACTGGAGGAGTATGAGCATGCACAGCAGCTTAAGCAGCACAGCCTTTGTTGACACATCAGTAAACTGGATGTTGTGTATTACAAAGCCCAGAGATTGATGAGATGTACCTTATCTGTGCATGGTAGTCTCTGGAAGGCATCCTTGTGGGGCTGTGTGTGGAAACATGCCTGTTTCATATGTAAATTTAGCTAGATGATACACCCAAGCAGTATCATCTGTGATTCTGAAAACCCTTTGGAGAGATGTTGCAGGATAGATCTTGAGGCCACATCTATCTGAGATAGTGCAGAAAGATACTAAATTGTGCAAGTTGTACTCACACCTCACTGCAACTGAGCAGGGACAGGCAGCCCTCAAAGGTGGTCTCAGTGTACATTGTATGCATGCCTGCTGTGCTGACATATTGGAGTTCTCTGATGCATGATCCCAGCTTGATGGGCCCTTTGCTTATGGCGATTTGATCCTTCTGAAAGCCAGGGTACTTCCATAAATACTGTCAGGCAATACAGTAATGTGCGGACAGCACTCTGTCATTGGCGTGTTCTGGTGGCTATGCTGGCTATTTATCATGATGGTACATTTGTTATGCCAGCTGTCCATGCTTCGAAAGTAAGCGCTTGGACAACCTTCCAAACACTTGCATATTCTCCCAGTATTTGTTGACAATCCTTCTGAGTGGAAAACCTTTGACACATGGACTATTATTTTTATATTTTTTATTCTTTTTAAAAACCCTTTATTTCATAAGTCTTTCATAATCATACAAAGTAAAAGCTATACACAACATGACTAATTTAAGTTATAATAATGATAAAAATTATGGTGAGAATAGAGTTGGGAATCATGTCTTCTTTGATGCCCGGACAACAACAAAGCTTTTCCTGTTTAAATATAGTTCCATTGTGCAGAAGGCACTTGCCTGCATTTTTGGCAAGAACCACCTTAGATTAATCAGACAAAGCATTGCTGAACAGGGCTCCAACACTGGCAACTGATGTATGAATGACAGAAAGCAGGAGCTTAGGATACAGTCACCCCAACCATCAACCAGCCCTGACCCAAAGTCAGAAGAATACTCTGTTGAGATGCACTATGCCAAGGTGTGTCTCCCTACATTCAATTGGTAATTCTGTACTGGCAGAGAGTTATGGCCCATCTCTGGACTCACATTTTGTAAATATTTGTTCCTTCATTTACCTAAGGCAATCTAGAATTATATCTAATTGGCTTTAATAAAGATCCGAGGGCCAGTATCTGGGCAGAAAGTAGAAAGTAGAACTTCCAGGCAGAGAAAGGGACTCAGGGAGGAAGTCAGAGGCGGACATTTACCAGCAGACATAGGGGTGAGTGGATATAAACAGGAGCAGAAAGGTAAAGAACTATGGGCTCAAGAAGCCAGGTTAAGTTAGACAAGCTAGCAGAAAGTCTGCCCAGCTAAAATATCTAAGCTTGAAAATATTAATAAGCTTCTGTGTCAATATTTAAACCATGGGCAGTCTGAAATGATGCCACTAATACTTCATTCTTGAAACCACCTTTAGGAAGGCAATTTCAACTTTGCTGGTTTTTCCCTTCTAGTGTGAGTTGCAGACATTCAAAAAGGTTGCCTTAAAAAGGGTTAATACAATAAAGTAAACCTGGCAGATGGTGAAGAACAAAGAAATCACTTTAGTTTAAAAATAACTTCATCAAAATGAGGACGGCTTATCTTATTTGGGATGAGCACTCTAAGAAGTAGCCACAGGCTGTGTCTTCAAGTCATACATAACAACAAAAATTGGTTACATCATTGATTTCACATGTTCTTTGTGATATATGGATTTCCCATATATCACAAAGCTCCACTCACTGAAGTCTTTTTATAAATCTAACATCATTAGAAAGTCTGTCTATCCTACCACTCCTGTGAGCCATGATTTCACAGCTATTTTAAGAATTTCACACTCATGGTAATATTAAGTAGGCCCCTTTGCAGAAGGCTTCAGGATGGCAGGCCACTGACTGAATGTGGGAGCCACATAGGAATAGTTATTAGACTGGGAAAATGACAGAAATTCCCAACTGTAACAGCAAAGACTGTTGACTGTCCTAGAGTTGGCTTCAGGGTCTTGCCCCTCCTCTCCTAGTTCATTTCTTTAATAGTGGGCCTTGGTGGCGGCTGCCGTGATCTGGGGTTGCCTGCTTGCTCTAGCCAGAGGCTGGCACTCTATGCAAAGTAAAATATGGCAAGCACGCTGCAATGAGTGCTTCCCTGGCTTCCCTAGGCAACTGTCAGGCATCGATAATCTTCACAACTCTCAGTAGTTCTTATCCTGAGCCTACAGGGATACAGACTTACAACCATAAGTAGACTATTTTAATTATTTGGTTATAATCCTAGTAGTCTGGGACACAGTAATATCTAAGTTTATATACGCTCTTTCTAGCTCTGATTTCACTTAATCCAAATAACCTATACAATAGTGTTATTTTACATATGAAAAGCCTGAAGCCCAAAAGAGTTGTCCAAGTTAATCAAAAGTCATGTGGATTAGAATTGCTGACTTCAAAACCTGTAATATTTTCATTGTGACCTCTTGGATCTGTTGGTCCAACATTGAAATGATTTTTCAAATCTGCCTTTTAAATATATTTTTTCTTGAACAGATTAATGCTTTACTATCATTACAACAAAGGATATTTTCCTATTCTGATACTTAAAATATTGTTTAAAATTAGAAATCAGTGTGTACAAGAATTTCTACCTCCTAAATAGAGCCAAAATCAAATGAGGGATGATTTCAACCACACCTGGGAGTCTGGGTCAGGGTCGGCTGTTTCTAGGTTATTCAAGTAAATGAAATAGAGGCTCATGGTGATTGCAAAGTAGCGTGGGATCTATTCAATGCAAAGTTAAAAAACAGGTCAGAGTACACCTCAAGATAGCAGCAGATATAAAGCAAAAATACTCAAAGAGCCCAATTATTGTCTGGGGGCTTCATTCTAGGAGGTTCAAGAGAAGGAAGAGTTTGATACTGGAGGGCTCAGCGAGAGTGTCTCATTGTTGATTAATAGGTCAGGTCATATTTCAATTTTTCTGCTGTGGATTCCCCTTACCATCTGGCTTTAATCATATGCATATCCAATAATGAATAGAATCAGATGCTAAGTGGGGATGGAGTTCATCTGAGGACACGGTTTGCTTTACTTCTCATGCAAACCAACCAGTCCAGCAGTCCAGATCAAACCTCTCATTGTCAGACCAGAATATATATAT
>NW_022196902.1:18377652-18392403 GCF_008632895.1 Mastomys coucha
TATATATATATGAAATATTTTTTAATAGAAACTGTTCAAGCTTAATGATCATCAAGGAAAGGAAAAATATATCCCATTGTTCAGAGAAGAGTGTACATGAACCCTGATGGGGGTGGAGGTTGGAGGTTACTAGGTCCATTATATGGCGTTGTATATAATCCAAACCAAACTGAGCCCCAAGTTACTTAACTGAAGCATGAAGATACTTTCCTGCTTATTTCTATAATTCTATCAAACATAGGACATGTTGCAGTTCCAAAAATCATTCTTTCTTTGTATGGATGTCGGTTTTCTTTAAACATAAAGGGCTGAAGCAAAGGCATAAGATTATAAAGACCAACAGGTGAGCTTAGGCCACAGACAGGTGTGCTTAGGCCATGGAAGAAGCTCGTATGCATTTTAATTCTTGGAAAAATCCTATGAGACACAGCATGTTGAGCTTGTTTTGGTGATAGTGATACTGAAAAGGAGAAAGAAGTTTCCTGACTTCTGGTTTACCCCACATTGAAAGTGAGTAGAATAGTGTGTGTGTGTGTGTGTGTGTGTGTGTGTGTGTGTGTGTGTGTGCATGTACACACACACACCCATCAAACTCAAACTAAAACTCATGCTTTCCAATAAATAGTAATCATAAAATTGTGCTTGTAAGTCTCTTTGGATCATGTTATTATGTTAAGACATAGGGAAATATTGAGCCTTAGGACTGCAAGCCAATGAGAGGCCCAACTTCTCAGGCAGTCCCATTCCAGTGATAGTAAGGAACCCTGCTCATGGTGGTGGGGAAAGAAGGAGCCATAGTGTTAGAAAACTGAAGTCAAGTCCTGGAAGGAGGCTGTGATAAGTAATTTGTTGATTAAAAAGGTATGATTCAGTTAGCTTTCATGTGAGTAGGTATTCAGAAGTAGAAATCAGTGACAGAAAACCCAGGGGATAAGTGTATCCCTTTCAGCCCACAATAGCTACAGAAAAAGACAAAAGCCATTCACCATACAAGCTTATGGTGCTCTTAACGAAAACCCATCTTGAAAGCATGGAATGCAATAAGCATTAATACAAATACTGCAAGAGAATTCTTCTAAGACGGAGTCTTAAAAGGATCTGTTGAAATGGTGTACGGTCTGAAGAAAGTAGGCCCAGATCTGTCAAGGCAAAGACAAATCTAATTAAAGTAACTGGGCTTTACAACCATAACAAAAAGCCCGTGGTCAACAGGGAAAAAAAAGTTTATTATTTAAGGCTAAAGAAACTGTATGTTTTCCTGGTTAAATTTACTTCCAGGAGACAATGGAAACCTTTCTACCGAGTGCACATCAAGGACTTTATCTTTGGGCAACTTACCCTTCAAGTAGAAATGCCAGAGAAAAAAATAGCTTTTAATGCAAGTGCTCAGAGGGTATCATTCCCATGAGCATTTCTTCAATCTACTTAAAGGAGCCTTCATCCAACCACGAAATCACTGGGAAAGCACAGCCAAGGGCTGACAGCGAGGACAGAGAACACTTGGCTACCGTCTGCATCTACAGTAAATGTGAGCATCAGATATAAGGTAGAGTGTAAGTACTTTCTCATCTCTGGGATAGAGTGGAAGGGAGCAGGAGAGGCGGGAGGCAAGCATCAATGGCCTGCTCTCTGGGTCGTGTCACGTCTCCACAGTCTGGATGGCCACTGTCAGCCACAAACGGCTCATTTGTATTTTTAGTAGAATATTCTTTATATGTGTGTAGCTGAAGTTTCCTCATTACTGGATGAAGACTTCATTTCTAGCCAGGAAAAAAATTCACATAAATGGGGTTGTGTGCTTCTTCACCCTTAGAGTATATGAAACTCTCGAGGCACTCATAACTAATGGTACTTTATAGGATCCTCTTGAGATGTCATATTTCTCTACTGGGCAGTCATTGTTCCATTTATTTTTCCATGCTATTGATTAGTAGTGTGTGGTGGTTTGAATAGGAATGTCCCCCATAGACTCATGTTTTAGAGTGCTTGGCCCATAAGGAGTGGCACTACAAGGAGGTGTGGCCTAGTTGGAGTGGGTGTGGCCTAGTTGGAGTTAGTGTGGCCTAGTTGGAGTGGGTGTGGCCTAGTTGGAGTGGGTGTGGCCTAGTTGGAGTAGAGTGGCTTTTTGTAGAAAGTGTGTCACTGTTGGGGGGAGTGGGCTTTGAGGTCTCAGAGGTTCAAGTCACTTTGACATCTACTACCTGAAGATCAAGATGTAGAACTCTCAGCTCCTTTTCCAGCACCATATCTGCAATGCATGCTAGTATGCTTCTTGTTTTCGTTTATAAGAGTTTCCTTGGTCATGGTGTCTCTTCAAAGCAATGAAATCATAACTATGACATAGTGTATGGTGGAAATATTTTAAAGGGATTTAAAAAATGTTTTCCTGTCAACTTTTGTTTTTGTATTATGAGGCTTAGACCTAAGGCCTCACACATTTGACAAGTACCCTAACCAGAGACCCACCAAGATTTAAAGTTATCCATGTGACCAGTTCTTTGTCAAAACATGTCTCCTAAGGTTATCAAGTAAAATCTGTATGCAATAGTACAGATGCAAATGTTAAGGAAAAGAACACAGTTAATCTATTCTAATAGAAGATATTGGCAAGAAGACAGAGGAAATACGCTGTAAAAAGAAAGGAACCCATGAGTATCATAAAAATCATAAGCAGAACCATTATATACAAGACTTTCTGTACATTAATATTGCATTTAAAAGTAAAACAAAAGCTAAACCAACAGCTTAAGACTGATAAATTGTATTCTATCATGTAACTGTATGAACTGTCTTATCTGCGTGTGAAAAGAAGCCTCCTTTACCTGTTAAGAGAAATGTGTCTCATAGTGAACCCAAGCAGGATTTAACTTTGTGTTCTATGTAAGAAAGAAATGTCAGATGGATTGACTAAGAAAGATGAAAAGATTTAATGTGGACAAATGTACACCAGGAAAATGCAGGCCCAAATCTCAAACCAAGGATTAGAAGTGTAACAGATTTAACTTTAAACAAGATGACGAGTGACTGACTAGGGAGGAGGGAAGACGCGAGAGTGGGAGGAGGGAGAGACATGAGGTCATAATCGTAGCATTAGATGATATAAAATAAGGTCAAAGAGCACTCAGCAATCCAGCACTAAAATGTCCACCTGGCAGTCAGGGTAAAAGTGCAGCAGTGTTCGCAGCAGCATTTATAAGTTCCAAGGGGATACAAATGAAATGTCCCATGGTTGGGAGACCTCACCACACTTAGTCTTTGACTGATCAGGCAAATAAAACCAGGTACAGGAAAGAGCTACAAATGTAAGTAGCAATAATGTATTAATATTGATATTTAGTTACTAGGTTATAACAATAATAGGTGGGACTTTTGGATACAATAAGAATCAGTATTGCATTTCTCAAATAGTCTTGGAAGAGAATCACAAATTAAGGCATACTAGATTATTATAAAAATAGATAAACTGCAAAAAAGTAGAAATAGAATTTTTTTCCTAATATAGCATAGTAAAAACCAAATTCATAGAAAAATCAGTTCAAAGGCCTTTCCAGCTTCGAAATCAAAATTAGCAGAGTATAGAATACAATACTAAAACACAACATGCATAAACATACCTCAGGGATTTATTTGTGATTGTGCTTCATTTGACTAGGTCTTGCTCCTCAGCTTGGTTTGGCCTCAGACTTCTGCTCCTGTTCCAGCCTCCCAAGTGTTAGATTGCAGCAGGCAGCAGGATCCCTGGCATGGGGATATTTTAAATGAGAGCTCATTTATCTTAATATGAATGAGCGAATAAAAAACAAAGAAACTTAGTCATGGTTAGGAGTAATACAAAGAAAATCAAATTATGATAAGGTAGAAGGAAGGAAAAAGCTATACAAGTAAAACTGAATGAGCTAGAAAACAGAACTCCTGGCACAGACAGAAGGGTCTGTGAAAAGCTCCAGCTCCTCGGATGGAGGGCCAGCCAGTGGGCCAACAAGGGGAAAGAAGGCCTCCTTACAAAATCAAGTTGCTACGTTTCCTGTATGCTTTGTTACTAGTTCTAATATACAATGCATTTCTAGACTGTTTGTTGTGTCAGTACTTTCAAATGTATTTACCTCATTTGAAGGAAATGGTTTCATGATCCTATATTAAAGAATTTCATTAGTTGCTATCACAGAATGTCAAGTGCAATTGTTCATATCTTGCTTGTGTTCCAGTTTTAAACACAATGTGTGGGTTCCACACAACATAATCTCTTGAGCTGTAGCAAACCCAGCTCTGCTCCCATCTTCCGCAGGAGAGGATAGCCAGGTAGACATGGCAGGAATGTCCCGAATTCCAAACTCTAAAATCTAAAATGCTCCAGCATCTGGAACTTTTTGAGAACTAATCTGATACTAACAGGAAACGCTTTCTGGTGACTCAATGTACATAAACTTCAGTCACAATGTAGCACATGCATGACCTTCAGGTTATATGTACTAGGCACATAACATGGAAGACAAGTCACATGTCTTTAAGGAGCAGGAAGTGAACTGTTCCTTGGGTGGATGGAATAAAATAGTCAAATTTCTTGTCATACTCAAGAGCTGAGATTATGTCAATACTTGGCTGTAAAGCAAGCACGGCCAGCAGATACTGTGATGTTGACTAACTCAGACTAAAGCTTTCAGGTGCTGTTATTTTCAACTTGGTGGCTTATTTCTCAGCACAAACTCTTTTGTTTTGGCATTTGCAAGGAAATTAAATAGAAGTGAGGAGCAGATTGATCTGAAGTGTGCTTCTTTAGGTTACTGTTTTGCTTTACAGTATGTGGAATACACGAGCAGAGCAATTATCTTTCTTCAGCAATATTTTGCACTGTGTTTAAGGTCAGCTCACTTAAACATCTAGGATCTCATTTCTTGCTTTTGGACCCTGTCAAACACAGAATGCATATTTCCATTTTCCCCTCCCTGAGAAGAATGTGAATAGAGAAAGAGCTTGCAAGCACAGTTGCTTGTTAGCATAACAGTGGCTTCTGTGGTAAGGTGAGTCACATGGATGAGCTTCATCCTGGAGGTGTGGATTACACGGATGAGCTTCATCCTGGAGGTGTGGATTACACGGATGAGCTTCATCCTGGAGGTGTGGATTACAAGGATGAGCTTCATCATGGAGGTGTGGAGTACACGGATGAGCTTTATCATGGAGGTGTGGAGTACACGGATGAGCTTCATCCTGGAGGTGTGGATTACACGGATGAGCTTCATCCTGGAGGTGTGGATTACACGGATGAGCTTCATCCTGGAGGTGTGGAGTACACGGATGAGCTTCATCATCTTCTGTGGTAAGGTGAGTCACACGGATGAGCTTCATCATGGAGGTGTGGATTACACAGACGAGCTTCATCATGGAGGTGTGGAGTATGTGGATGAGCTTCATCCTGGAGGTGTGAATCACACGGATGAGCTTCATCATGGAGGTGTGGAGTACACGGATGAGCTTCATCCTGGAGGTGTGGATTACACGCATGAGCTTCATCCTGGAGGTGTGGATTACACAGATGAGCTTCATCCTGGAGGTGTGGATTACACGGATGAGCTTCATCATGGAGGTGTGGATTACACAGATGAACTTCATCATCTTCTGTGGTAAGGTGAATTACATGGATGAGCTTCATCATGGAAGTGTGGGGAAGTTTGCATTCAGTACTCACCACTGGGGCTCCCAGACTGGCCTAAATGGCCTGTACCATACCCAAAGGTATAATCAATCGTTTCCTTGTGAAGAGGTCTTTGTTTTCTCTGCAAACTCCACCAGACAGGAGATACAAGCCCCTCCTCCTTCTCTTCCCACTCTACTTCAGAGGAGGCAGACAAGAGCCATGCTTTACTTGTTGGAGTGGAAAAATAACTCATTTGTAAGTTGTGTGACCATTATCTCCTTCAAGATGCAGGGAAAATAAAATCTCCTTTGCTGTTGGCAAGGGTGAGATGACAGTCAGGGGCGGGCAGGTGTGGAGCAGCAGCTCTGCCCTCCCTGCAGGGCACTATTTTTTTTCTGATGGAATAGCTGGAGTGGCAAGAGTATAGTCTTTGACAAAAAAAAAAAAAAAGAAAGAAAGAAAATCACCTTTGCCTCTCACTAGCTGGCAACTGAATGACACACACACAAACTGTGTTTCCTACACCATCCCCCTCTGAAGTAGGAAACACAGAGAAAGCCAAGATATTGGTATGCAAATCTATTCTAAACAGGAGAGGTTTCAGATATTTACAGAGAAGGAATTTAAAGAGAATGGGGGGAACTTTACAGAGGTCGCATTTAGAGCCTCAGAGGTCAGCTGTGGTAAGGCCTTAGCTACAACCACCAGGCTACAACCACCATCACTACTGTGACGAATGCTTTCCACCAGGCTGGAGGCCACTTATCCAGGAGTTTTCCTATTCTAGCCCAGGAACGGTTGCATTCCAGGTAAGTCTTTCTCTTCATAGGAAGCATAGTTGATCACCATTACCCTCCTTTAACAGAGAGGCCCTTGGGGCCAGGATCATAGGGCCTGGAAATCATGGTAGCTTTCTAGCGGGAACTATAGCTACAGAGTGGAGCCAGCTGCTGTCACAGGATCTGTGTGCAGTGCAGAAGTCGGTGGGCAGGACAGACGTGTGGCCATCGTCAGTTCGATAATCTTTCACTTAGATAAGTTCAGAAGCTACTTCTTGGCCTGGTTGCCATCAACAGGACACCAGCCTGTGGCTGCTGCCATTCCTCCATTCCAAGGGGGAGAGGTGGCTTCCAAGACAGCTTGCTCTCTAACTGTGCTCAACTGTGGGATTTTGCTCTTTGGTTAAAGGGGTTGTAAATCTGAAATGGTTTTCAGCTGCATGAGTTTCGGGTTCCAACAGACCCTTTGTGCCCCACCCCTGGTCCCTAACTCTTCCTGATCCATGTACCTGAAAGATACAGTTTGATGAAACAATGGGGGCATTTGGAGTTCAAACTCAAGAGTGTAGCTTTCTAGAGGGCCAAAGGTTCTCATCTGTCACCTCAGTGGGACTGCCTCACAAAGGAAAAACCCCACACAATGAAGCTTGCCTGGTGTTCTGGCAGATCCTTAAGTAAGAATGAGTCTTGGCAGGATATGTGAAAGAACTACTGACTAATGACGTCCTGTGAACAAGAAACGGAGAGAGCAGAAGTTTACTTTTAACTTTGAAAATTGAGTTTGTGCCTCCAAATATGTCCTGGATTGCCGTGAAGAGAGTTTGAATGACTGTGTTTGCGAGAAGCTAATGGCAAACTTGTAAGTTTAAAGCCAACGTGGAAAACTAAGAATGATATGTTTATTTGGAGTTAGGCAGTAGAACTTGGATGAGAAATGCCCACTGAGAAGTTCATTAACAGTGCTAATAAAATCTGCTAAGCTCTTCAAGTTGAAGGATTCTGGGCTAGCTTTCTTGACCTGCCCTCTGTTCTGTCCCTTTTTCTAGGTCAACACACAGAGAACATTCTTGTTTTTAAATAGATGAACTTATTGACATTTATGGGTCTCCTGTTGATGGCCTTGTCTGCCATAGTATGTGGAGCTGTGGTTGTAGTGAGCAATATCACTCATGCAACATCAGCAAGTCAGACTGTGAAGAAATCAAGGGGAGACAGCAATAACGTCATTTAATTTGTAAGTAATAGGTTGCACTATAAAAAACACCATAAAAGACTTTAGCTCTGGAAAGGTACCTATTTATAGAGATTTGTTTAGACATTTGTGGATTTGCCACAGTGGCAGGTGGTGTGGGTTTAAATATTCCAACTGTCAGTTAGTTATTCTTATTATGGAATACATGTTGAACACAGCCACCTTGGTAGACCATGGTAGCTGACAGGAAAGCAGAGTATAATTTCTTCTTGTTAGTTTCCCATCTATTGTAGGTGCAATACTTAGTTGGATTAGATTATTTTCTCCAAGAATAAACCATACAGTTACTTGATTTTAAAACTAAGTGAAAGGAGAGGTATTTTGAATTTTTCTTCAATCCTGCCCTACAATGTCTAATCTGTGTCTCCTATTGGCCTAGTCAGATGTCAATCAGCTGAAAAGGGCACCCCAGAAGGGCATCTGATTTCCTTCAGAAATAGATTTGAAGGCTAGTAATCCTGAGTCTGACCCCATGGCAGAGGACCAGTTACCCTACCTTGCTGATACTGCATTCCCTTGACTGTATGGTGGCAGCACTGTAGTCAATTGTAAAAAATATAAGAGACATGCAAAGTGTTCCATCTGTATACAGGCACACTAAAAATTTAATGAGATGGGAGAGGAATGAGAAGTGTTTCTGACCTTTGGTTTCATAGTTGTTGTTGGCATTAGGACCTCCCAAATCTATGACATAGGCAACAGCATGACCCACAGACTTGTTGTCAAGACAACAGCCACCATATTCCCAGAATCTACTTGGCTCACCTCCCACCTTATTATCCATATATATAAGGGGAATGCCCACCTTCTCTTTCTGCCACCACCTTGTCTCTCTCTCTCCTACTAAAACCCTCTTACACATGGAACTGTTTTGGGCCTAATGTACTGTGTCCAGATGTAAGCAGGACAGGAACTCCATGGTTCCGTCAACAGTTGCTGAGGAGCTCCTCAGTGGGGACCAGTGGAGGCTGCAAGATCACAGCCACATAGACTGGCTGCATGATGGACCACAGCTAGCAACCATGGTCCATCTTGCAGGGCTAGCTTCTGCCAGGCCCCACACCTACTCAATCAGTTCCACATTTCTATTTACCAGTTCGCTAGAATTCTCCCACAGACAGCAGCATAATAATTGGTAGGATCAGGCAATGGGAGGGCCTCTAGTTTCCAAGATAGGACCTGGTCAGCTTTTTCTGGGGGCTAAGGGGTTGACATTTTATAGCCATGCCTCCCAGTTAAGATACGAGTTAGGACATCGGACCCTTTGGGTGACCATTCCCTCGAAAGCAGCTCTCAGTCCCTTCCCCTTCCAGGCTCTTGCAGCAGTTTAAAAAAAAAATCCCTGGATCTTGGGTAGAGCTCTTTCTACAGTAAGCCTGGGGCTTACTAGATAGCCTGTAGGGGGCCCTCATGACAACTTGGGCCACTACTCTGGCTGATTTCTTTTTGGTTTTTCAACTGTTCTCAGGATGTTGGTACGAATAATCCAATAACCCCCCAATGGGTGCTGAGATGTCTTTGAACATACCTCCAGGCACCCGCTGGGATGTCTCCTGGAAAACCTCAAACCTTTGAAGCTAACGGCTGACTTGAAGGCATCAAGGTTAATATACCTCTGCAATAAGGTCTGGATTCAGTACCAGCTAGATAGTTCAAAATGGCCTCTAAATGGTACCCTAGATCCAACTATTTTAAGGGATCTTAATACATACTGCCAGTGAACTGTTAAATGGTAAGAGGTCCCCTATGTCCAAGCATTCATCTGTCTTTGCTCCAAGCCCTCCATGCGCTCTCCTTGTTCCCCAACCCAACTTCTCTTAGCCATGAAATCTACACAGCCTCTGCCAGATGATGCTACAATGCCAGACCCAGCTAATGAACCGAGAACCCAAACTGCTGCCTCAATTTCTCCTTCTCACCAGAATACCCCAGAGCCTGCTAGCTCTACTTCTCCAGACCTCCCCCCCACTTCTTCTGTGCCAGCAGCAGGTCGCTCCAAATACCTCCCATTGGCAGCTACCTTCACTCCTCTGACCACACGCTCTAAGGCCACAGTCAAACCCTCAAGTTCTTCCTCCCCAGAGACACCTGACCCAGCAATGGTCCTTCCTCTAAGGGAAGTTGCTGGAGTAGATGGTCTTGTCAGAGTGCACGTTCCTTTCTCGCTTAGTGAACTTTCTCACATAGAAAGCAGACTGTTGTTTCCTACACTTCTAACTCCTCCAGGTGTATTAAGGAGCTCCAGGATATCACTCAATCTTACAGCTTGACTTTTCACAATGTTCACGTGATTCTTACTAATAACTTATTTCCTGACAAACACAGGCAAGTTTGGGAAGAGACAAGAATGCATGCAGATGGAATTCATCAAACAGATGGAACACATCCAATCTGTTCTGAGACAGTGCCTGACCAGTATCCCCAATGGAATTACAATTCCGCAGGTGGTATTTTAGCCAGAGATAGGTTTATTACATGCCTTCTGGCTGGTCTTAGAAAAATGACCTTAAAGCCAATAAATTTTTAAAAACTTCAAGAGGTTGTCTAGGAAAAGCAGGAAAATCAATCTCAATTTTTAGAATACCCCACAAAGGCTTTATTACAGCAGATCAATGTCCTTCTCTGTAGCCAAGCTGACACCGCTGCTCTTCTAAATCTCCTCTCCAGTAGAGGCTACCTCCTAAAGTCCAACTGTCCACATCTCAGGTCATTTAATTACCCCAATCCACAAGGCTATTACCATAGATAGAAAGAATCTGATTTAGTCTCTAACTGCTCCTTCTACAAAGGAAGAGATTTTAACATTCCTAGGAGTAGTTATTTTTTTATGTTCGTGGGTTCCTTTCTTTTCCCTCCTTTCTTGTCCCTTAAATGAAGCATTATGGGCCACCCACAAACCTCTTCTCAAACCTATTACCAAGCCCTTTCAAAAGCTCCAACAAGCTCTCCTTAAGACCCCAGCTTTACATCTCCCTGACCTGACTCATCCTTTTTCCCTCTATGTAATTGAAAAAAAAGGGATTTGACCTGGGGAGTCTTAGGTCATCAACTGGGACTCTCTTTTGCACCTATAGCATATTTGTCAAAAAACTAGATATAACCACCCAGGGATGGGCACCTTGTATCTGTACCTTAGCAGCTGCTGAACTCCTTGTTTGGGAGTCAAATAAACTAACCTTAAGGTCGCCTATAACTGTCCTCTCTTTTCATAACCTGTCACAGCTCCTGACTTAAAAAGGCTTACAGATTCTATCTCTCTCTGGGGTTCTTTCTCTTCAAGTAGCACTAATGGAGGACTCCACACTCACCTTCCAATCGTGCCTGCCTCTTAATATTTCCAGTCTTCTTCAACCTAATACTGACCACTCCCTATCTCACTCCTACACTGAAACTTTAGAGGAACTATTACCTCATCCTTCACACATACAAGAGGGCAGATTGCCTCAGGCCATCTATACCTGGAATACAGATGGCAGCTCCTTTTTACATGAAGGGGCTAGAAAAGCTGGTTATGCCATAGTGTTATACACTGAGGTGGTGGAGGTCCTTCACAGGTCCTTCTTACTCACACCACCAATCAACAGGCTGAACTAATAGTCCTTACCCATGCCTTTCAACTGGCACAGGGAAAATCCCTCAGCATCTACACAGATTCTAAATATGCTTTTCATATCCTCCTGTCTCATGCTGCTATTTGGAAGGAGCACGGGTTACTTACCACAAAAAGAGGATCAGTAACTAATGCAAACCAAATTATGGCTGTGCTGAAGGCCTCCCATCTTCCCACAGCCATTGGGATTGTCCAATGCAGATCCCACCAGACAGATGACTCTATTGTCTCCAGGGGAAACAACCGAGCTGACAAGGCAGCTAGAGCTGCGGCCCTTAGAGACCTAGACTCATCTCATCTCATTCTCCCTGGGACATTCTTACACTGAAACCCACATCTCTACCTTCTTCACCCCCTGACACCTGCCAAACTCTGTCCTATCTTCACCAATTCTTTCATCCTAACAGCCAAGCATTGTCTTATTGTCAAGACCTACCTACAGCCTACTCCTGAAGACTTAGGCTTCTTAAAATCTATCACTGCTTCTTGCAAAATCTGTCAGAAGTCTGACCCCAACTCAAGGTATCATAGCACCCCTTTTCTTACCCATTAGGCTAGAGGTTCCTTTCTTTGAACTGACTGGCAACTTGACTTTACCCACATGCCCACTATCAGACATGCCAAGTGCCTCCTGGTCTTGGTAGACCCCTTCTCGGGGTGGGTAGAGGCATTTCCCACAACTAACAAAAAGGCTCAGACAGTCACTGATCTTCTCTAAGAGGTCATTCCCTGGTTTGATGTCACAGCCTCTCTCCAATCAGACAGTGGTCCTGAATTTACTTCCTAAGTTTCTCAAATCCTATCTAATGCCCTAGACATCCCCTGGCATTTTCACATTCTCTACCACCCTCAATCTTCAAGTAAGGTAGAAAAAACTAACCGCTCTTTAAAAACTACTCTTGTTAAGCTGTCATAGGACCTTCCTCTTGATTGGGTAAAACTCTTACCTCTGTCTCTTTTCAGGTTACAAGCTCTCCCCAAGAGACCTCTCCTTATCTCACCCTTTGAACTCATGTATGGACGTCCAGTCCTAACTCATGGTCTTTCACCTAAATGCTTTCCCCTCCCAGACCACCTACTCACCCCATTACTTTGTCACCTCAGTTCTTTCCTATGGAACTTTGCTGACCAACATCTACTGCAGCCACACACTGTCTCCTGTCCACTGCCTGTCAGCATTGGAGACGAAGTCCTTCTATCACCTCCAGGTCAGTGGCCCTCACCTCTCTCTCTCAAGTGGCAGGGCCCTTTTAAGGTAATTCTCGTGACCCCTACAGCTGCTAAACTCAAGGGACTCTCTCATTGGGACCACCTGTCTCACCTCAAACCTTTCATTCCTCCATCTAAAAATGACTCTTCTTCATACACATCGACTCTAACAGGAGTGTGCTCTGTTAAGCTCCAGAGGATGTTGAGACCTCCCACCTTGTCCCCAATCCCAGAAAATGAGACTCCTCTCTAGCAGCTGAGCTCAACCTCACTGAATTAGACATGGGTTTCTTGTCCTCCCCCTCCTGTTCATTTCTATCCAGGGTAGCCCTTATATCTGGGGATTTCAGATTCAAGAAACTCCCACAGATAACAGTCTTTCCAAATAGGGCCAGGAAACTGCTCCATAGATGGATGCCAGGAACCAATTCAAATTGCTATCATCCTTATATTTGTTATCCCATCTAAATATTATGATCTCTATACTTGCATTCTCTTTGACCAGACAAAAGATTATTGTAGAAAATGGCCAGACGAATATGGGGGCTACCCATATTGGTCTTGTTAGATACATATGCTAGGATCATGGACCAATCATTTCCTCTATTAACACCACAAGACACACTTTTTCTACATATAAGACCCATGGGATTCCAGGTGGGAGACAGGAGTTGTTGGTAAGCTCCAGCATAAAAGTCAGCCTGAGTTCCCAGTAAGTACCATCCATATCCAGAGAAAATATGTCTCAATTGCCCACCCCTGGATAGTGGAAAAACATGGGAGATAATCAAACACTCCTCTGAGGTCCTTACCTCTTTGACATCACCCCTTGTAAATTGCACTAACTTGTCATTTCTCCTTTTGCTTCAGACCTTGACCTTGGCATACCAACTCCTTAATGTCACCAGACCTGGATACTTTAAGGATTGCTGGTTATGCATACCCCCTGGTATTAACTCACAATTGCTACTTACAGCGTCTCTGGTGATTCTGCCAAGTAACATTACCTCACCCTTTGTCACTGCCCTGACTCCAATATTGCCATGACTCCATACCTTACTTCTGTCCCTCTCTTTGGCATGGCAACCTGTTTTAAGACCCCCGGGACTCATTCAGTGGGAATGCTAAGCTCCCTAGACTGCAATAGAACCATAACCCTCAATCTATCACCTCTGCCCCAATGCCCACAGTCCAAAACATGTGAATTTTTTGAGGCACTCAGGCATATTATTGCCTACCCACCGGCTGTTCAGGAGTTTGTACATTGGTACTCCTTTGCCATGAACAGGGAGTAATCAGGGAAACAAGCCCTTGCCAGTTCAAGTTGTGCCACTCTTGGTCACTAAGGGAATAGCCATATGTGTTGGTACTGGATTTGCAGGGATAACGACTTCCATAACCCAAAATAATACATTCACTTCTCAGTTTAAAAGGGATCTTCAAGAATTGTCTGAAACTGTGCTTACTATCCAAAAACAGATCGATTCTTTGGCAGTGTGGTGCTTCAAAACAGACGGGGACTAGATATCCTGACAGCTAAAGAAGGTTGTCTTTGCCTGTTCCTCCAAGAAGAATGTTGTTTCTATGTCAACCAGTCAAGGATAGTGAGAAATAAAATCCAGGAGCTACAGTCAGACATAAAAAAATTCAGGGATAGTGAGACCTCCAGTTCCGGGATTTTCTAAAATCCTATATGGAAGTGGATACTCCCTTTTGTAACTCCTCTCTTAGTCATCTTCCTGGTGTTATTATTTGCTCCCTGCCTCTTTAATCTTGTTTCTAGATTCCTTCAAGGACAAATACAAAAAAATTCTAACCAAACTATTAGTCAGCTCCTATTACAGGATTACCAGCCGCTGCCCACAGAAGAGCCACTGTCCACAGAGGAACCTGATGCGAACGTTTACCAAGTGGATCCCAATCATGAAAGCCAGCTACCCCCATTGACAACGCCCCTAGACAGCAGGAAGTAACTTAAGAGACACGACGCCCTCGTTCCCTTTCCACCATCTGCTTCCCCCTCCCGTTTTCTTTCCTTTTCTTTATAATAACAAGAAGGGAGGTATGTTGGCATTAGTACCTCCCAAACCTATGACATCACATATGCAACAGCTCGACCCACAGACCTGTTGCCAAGACAACAGTTACCATAATCTCAGAATCCACTTGGCTCACCTCCCACCTTTCCCTGCGTTATGTCATTATCCATATATATATGGGGAACACCCCTTCTCTTTCTGCCGCCACCTTCTCTCTCTCTCTCTCT
>NW_022196902.1:18392424-18397363 GCF_008632895.1 Mastomys coucha
CCCCCCCCCCCAATAAAACTTCTTACACATGGAACTCTTTCCGGCCTAGTGTGCTATGTCCAGATGTGAGCTGCTATTCTAACACATCAGTTGTTTCCTTTCTTCTCTTTGTTCTTTAATTTTAGGAATGTGGTAGTATATGGAAATAGTCTTGAGTTTCTTTTTGGTTTTTACTTTCAAAAAAAGAAAAAGGTGGCCCTTGAGGAATGGGTAGATGAGTCAAAATGCTTGAGAGAAATTTGAGAAGGGGAGAGATTTCTTGCCAATCTTTTCCTCATTCTGATACTTGAAAAAAATTCTTCAGCAAAGGACTAGAAGAGATAGGAGAAGAATTACTGCCCTTGGCTGCAGACCCCACAACCTTGTGAGTTAAGTCTTTCAGTGATGTCAAAACCCAAGCAAGAGTCGAGGATCACACTGGAGAAGGGGGCTTGTGTTGCACTCCTTGACTAGAGACCATGGGAGATAAAATGCTCAGGGAACATTTTAGAGAGAACAGGGAACTAAAGAGGCAGGTAGATAGGACAAGAGACTTCAGTCGTAACAGTGAAAAAACACTATGTTTTTCTTCCTGTATTCTAGTGGAAAGCTTTTAAACCTGGAAGCATATGAAAAAGGCACTACAGGGCTCTTAAACAGAAAGAACACTGATGTGCTCACAAACATTGTTATTTATAGGGAGTCAGGCTAGGCCAGAGTTTGTTTTGCAGTGGACATCTGTTAGTTTTGGTTCTCAACTAAGCCTGTCAGGATTTTCCAAATCCTGCACAATTGCTTCAGTAGTAGACACATAGTATCAGGGTGAAAACGTCTGCATTTTAGCTTTTGGGAAAGCTATTTGTTTTCTGAGCTGGTGTTCCTGTGCAGCTTCTGGTGGGAACAGAGTGGAATCAATGCCCAGTTTTCTGAAATAGACAAAGTCAAGTCCTGGTGTAAGGACTTTGGAGCCTTGACTCGAGCTTTCGCTGAAACTAGTCGTTTTCCTGGGCTTTCTGGTTATTTGAGTTAACAATATCCTCTTTGTTTAAGCCATTGCTATTGAACTGCCACTTGACTGCAAAAGTCTGAAATTATATACTGTTCAATTTATTTATTCTTCCACTTGACAGTAAGTAAATGACCAAAGTACAAGAACTCATTTCCTAAGAAAGATTAAATGAGACCTTTTAACGCATGCTGTGTGCTTGGTTACATTGTATTTATCAATGCTATCACTTTATGTAGAATTTCCTTGTGTTCCAGGAGCTTGGGTTTAGGAGCTGACACACCAGGATTCTAATCTTAATCCTGGCATTGACTAGCTGTGTAAACCTGGGGAAAGTTTGTTCTTTGTGGAGCTTGGTTATTTCATATATAAAACTGGGAAACCACTACTACCTTTCTATAGGTTTGTTCTGGTGTGACATAGTTAATTCTTATTAAATGCTATCTACAGTGCCAGGCATATGTATGGTCAAGATGTAAAACTACATTAGTCATAACACACATATATCTGATAGGATAGAGTCTTGAACATAATAAATGGTTGGTTCAGTAATCGAAGCATTGGCTAATTCAGGTGATGAAATGCTTCATGACAGAGTAAATATGACACTGGATTTGAAGTCAGGAGAGTTTGGCTCATGTCACCTGTTCTCTGATCTTCTGAAAACCCTTCAATGATTAGGAGCCCCAGAGCTCAGAGGCCAGAGGATGTTAGTTGTGGATGGCCTTGGTGCTGTTTGTATGCTGATGCTAATCCTGGCCTCTAAGAGGGTCCAGGATCACTTACTTAGTGATTCCATGTGAACCTGCTCCCAATGTGATTGAACAGTGGAAGGGAAAGGTGGGGCTGGAAATTTTAGAGAAGAAGAAAGAAGAAGAAGACGAGGGGGAGGCAGAGGGAGAAGAAAATGGAAGAATAGGAGGTGAAAGATGGAGCAGACCCGTGTGGCCTGGAGGAACTGCAAGTAGCAAGGATCTCATAGCTGGGAAATAGAGTAGTGTAGTGGCATGTCTGCTCAATCTAGGCACGCAGCTTATAAATACTACAGCTGACTTGTGTTTTGGTTTTTGGTTTTTGTTTTTGTTTTTGTTTTTGTTTTTGTTTTTGTTTTTGCACAGGCATTTTGTGTTTGGAGATTTACTGATACAAATAAGGTTGGTATAAATAGTAGTGTTTCCCTTTCATGGGGCTAAAGAGAACTGAGCAAGACAGGGGCAGTGTTCTACAGACCAGCCACAGGGGTGGATGGCCTGTGGAACATGAAAGGAAGCTCCAAGGGGTTTTCAGGAAAAACAGGTTTGGTCTGCTTTAGTAAACCAGCTTTGGAAACCAGGGCCAAACAGCTGCTTGTGGCACCAGGCAAGCAGCAAGTGGAGAGCAGGAGAGCCAGCATGAGAGCTGAGTGGGATGGGTTCCTGATGGCCCAGAGCCTAGCCCAAGTTAGCATGGGTTATTAAAAAAGTAACAGTTGTGTTACTTTTTTGTTTGGTTTTGGTTTCTTCTTGTTGTTATTTTCATTTTGTTTTATTTTGTTGTTATGAGACAGGGTTTCTCTGTGTAGTCCTGGCTGTCCTGGCACTCTGTCTGCAGACTTTGTTGGTCTCAAATTCAGAAATCTGCTTGCCTCTTCCTCCGAAGTGCTGGGATTAAATGTGTGCACCACCACTGCTGGCTATTGTTATAACAGTAAAATGTAACTGTCATTCTTGTAAAGTTTACGTCTCTTGCAGTGAATCCCAGGTTCTGCCACGGCTGTGAAATGTAACGTTGTCAGAAGCATTGTTAAAGTGGTACCACTTGACAGAAAGTGAAAGAATAAACATTTTATCATAACCAGTTTCAGAGCATGCTGAGTTGGCTGTGGGGAGAGGCCCCTAACTCTGTGATTTTAGACTATTCCTCATGTGATAGGAACTCTTAAGCTTAAGAACAACTGCAGAAGTCACTTAGTTGTGAATTCAGCAAATGCTTTTTTCTCATTAATGTGTATGTATATAGGTGTGTATTTAAATGTATATATATATGTGTGTGTATATATAAATATATATATGTATATATGACATATATATAAATTATAAGCAGTTGTAAGCTACCATGTAGGTGCTGGGAATCGACCCCCTGTGCTCTGGCAGAGCAACCAATGGTCTTAACGTTGAAGCCAACTCTCCAGCTCCACTAAGTATTTCCTTTTTTTGTTTGTTTGTTTGTTTTGTTTGTTTTCTTTTTTATTACATATTTTCTTTATTTACATGTCATATGATTTCTCCTTTCCCAGTTTCCCCTCCAACAAACGAACAAAAAAACAACAAGAACAAACCCCTGTTGCCTACCTGCTCCCCATGCCTACCACCCCACCCTGTCCCACTTATTGGCCCTGGCATTCCCCTACACAGGGCCAAGGGCCTCTCCTCCCATTGATGATTGACTTTGCGATTCTCTATTATACACATGATGCCAGAACAATCAGTCCAACCATATATAGTCCTTGGTTGGTGGTTGAGTCCCTGGGAGCTCTGAGGGTACTAGTTAGTTCATATTGTTGTTCATCCTAAGGGTGCTACAAACCCTTCAGCTCCATAGGACCTTTCTCTAACTCCTTCATTGGGGACCCTGTACTCAGTTCAATGGATGGCTGTGAGCCTCTACTTCTGTATTAGTCAGGTACTGTCAGAGCCTCTCAGGAGATAGCTATATTAGACTGGCTTGTCCTTCCTTCAGTCTCTGCTCCATAGTTAGTCTCGGCAACTCCTTCCATGGATATTTTGTTCCCCCTTTTAAGAAGGAATGAAATGCCCACATTTTGGTCTTACTTCTTCCTGAGTTTCTTGTGGTTTGTGGGTTGTTCTTCCTGTATTCCGAACTTCTAGGCTAATACCCACTTACCAGAGAGTGCATACCATGTGTGTTCTTTTGTGATTGGGTTACCTAACTCAGGATGATATTCTCCAGATGCATCCATTTACCTAAGAATTTCATAAATTCATTGTTTTTAAAAGCTGAGTAGAACTCCATTGTGTAGATGTACCGCAATTTCTGTATCCATTTTTCTGTTGAGGGACATCTGGGTTGTTTCCAGTTTCTGCCTATTATAAATAAAGCTGCTGTGAACATAGTGAAGCATGTGTCCTTATTACATGTTGTAGCATCTTCTGAGTGTATGCCCAGGAGTGCTATAGCTGGGTCTTTTGGTAGAACTATGTCCAATTTCCAGAGGAACCGCCAAAGTGATTTCCACAGTGGTTGTACCAGCTTGCAATCCCACCAGCAATGAAGTAGTGTTCCTCTTTCTCCACAACCCCTCCAGCATCTGCTGTCACCTGAGTTTTTTATCCTAGCCAATCTGACTGGTGTGAGGTGGAATCTCAGAGTTGTTTTGATTTGCATTTCCCTGATGACTAAAGATGTTGAACATTTCTTTAGGTGCTTCCCAGCTATTTGGTATTCATCAGTTGAGAATTCTTTGTTTAGCTCTGTACCCCATTTTTTAATAGGGTTATTTAGTTCTCTGGAGTCTAACTTCTTGAGTTCTTTGTATATACTGGATATTAGCCCTCTATCAGATATAGGATTGGTAAAGATCTTTTCCCAATGTATTGGTTGCTGTTTTGTCCTATTGACAGTGTCTTTTGCCTTACAGAAGCTTTGCAACTTTATGAAGTCCCATTTGTCAATTCTGTTAGTTTCAATGTATCTGGTTAGATGTGGTTGTCCCTGATCCACTTGGACTTGAGCTTTGTACAAGCAGATAGGAATGGGTCGATTTGCATTTTTCTACATGCTAACCGCCAATTGAGCCAGCACCATCTCTTGAAAAATGTGGTCTTTTTTCCACTGTATGGTTTTAGCTCCTTTGTCAAAAGGACCATAATCAAGTGACCATAGGTGTGTGGGTTCATTTCTGGCTCTTCAATTCTGTTCCATTGATCTACCTGCCTGTCACTGTACCAATACCAT
>NW_022196902.1:18398298-18398585 GCF_008632895.1 Mastomys coucha
TATTGAACCATTCCTGCATCCCTGAGATGAAGCCTACTTGATCATGGTGGATGATCGTTTTGATGTGTCCTTTGATTCAGTTTGCAAGAATTTTATTGAGTATTTTTGCATCGATATTCATAAGAGAAATTGATCTGAAGTTTTCTTTCTTCATTATGTCTTTGTATGGTTTAGGTATAAGAGTAATTGTGGTTTCATAGAACAAATTGCGTAGAGTGACTTCAGTTTCTATTTTGTGGAATAGTTTGAGGAATATTGGTATTAGGTCTTCTTTGAAGGTTTGATAA
>NW_022196902.1:18398833-18402562 GCF_008632895.1 Mastomys coucha
ATCTGATCTTGATTTAACTTTGGTACCTGGTATCTGTCTAGAAAATTGTTTATTTCATCCAGGTTTTCTAGTATTGTTGAGTATAGGTTTTTGTAGTAGGATCTCATGATTTTTTGGATTTCCTCAGTGTCTGTTGTTATGTCTCCCTTTTCATTTCTGATCTTGTTAATTAGGATACTGCCTCTGTGCCCTCTAGTTAGTCTGGCTAAGTGTCTATCTATTTTGTTGATTTTCTCAAAGAACCAGCCCCTGGTTTGGTTGATTCTTTGTATAGTTCTTTTTGTTTCAATTTGGTTGATTTCAGTCCTGAGTTTGATTATTTCCTTCCTTTGACACCTCTTTGGTGAATTTGCTTCTTTTTGTTCTAGCAATTCCAGGTGTGCTGTCAAATTTCTGGTATATGCTCTCTCCAGTTTCTTTTTGTAGGCACTTAAAGCTATGAGTCTTCCTCTTAAGACTGCTTTCATTGTGTCCCATAAGTTTGGGTATGTTGTGGTTTCATTTTCATTAAGCTCTAGAAAGTAGTTAATTTCTGTATGTTTTCCTTGTCCAAGTTGTCATTGAGTAGAGTGTTGTTAAGCTTCCATGTGTATGTGGGCATTCTATTGTTTATGTTGTTATTGAGGAGCAGCTTTAGTCCATGGTGATCTAATAGGACACAAGGAATTATTTCAATCTTCTTGTATCTGTTGAGGCCTGATTTGTGACCAATTATATGGTCAGTTTTGGAGAAGGTACCATGAGGTGCTGAGAAGAAGGTATATCCTTTTGTTTTATGATAAAAGTTCTATAGATATCTGTTAAATCCATCTGTTTCATAACTTCTGTTAGTCTCATTGTGCCCTGGTTTAATTTCTGTTTCCATGATCTCTTCATTGCAGAGAGTGGGGTGTTGAAATCTCCCACTACTACTGTGTGCTGTGTAATGTGTGCTTTGAGTTTCTTGTATGAATGTAGATGCAGTTTGATTTGGAACATAGGAGTTCAGAATTGAGAGTTCATCTTGGTAGATCATACCTTTGATGAATATGAAGTGTCCCTCCTTATCTTTTTTGATCACTTTAGGGTGAAAGTTGATTTTATTCGATATTAGAATGGCTACTCCAGCTTTTTTCTTGGGTCCATTGGCTTGGAGAATTGTTTTCCACCCTTTTATTCTGAGGTAGTGTCTGTCTTTGTCACTGAGGTGGGTTTCCTGTATGCAACAAAATGTTAGGTCCTGTTTATGTACCCAATCTGATAGTCTTTGTCTTTTTATTGGGGAATTGAGTCCATTAATATTAATAGATATTAAGGAATAGCAATTGTTGCTTCCTGTTACTTTTGTTGTTAGAGCTGGAATTCCGTTCATGTGGCTATCTTCTTTTAGTTTTGTTGGAAGATTACATTTTTGCTTTTTCAGGGATGTAGTTTCCCTCCTTGTGTTGGAATTTTCCATTTATTACCCTTTGAAGGGCTGGGTTTATGGAAATATATTGTGTGAATTTGGTTTTGTCATGGAATACTTTGGTTTCTCCATCTATGGTGATTGAGAATTTTGCTGGGTATGGTAGTCTGGGCTGACATTTGTGTTCTCTTAGGGTCTGTATGACATCTGCCCAGGATCTTCTAGCTTTCATAGTCTCTGGTGAGAAATCTGGTGTGATTCTGATAGGCCTGACTTTATATGTTATTTTACCTTTTTCCCTTACTGCTTTTACTATTTTTTCTTTTTTTGTGTGCATTTGGTGTTTTGAATATTATGTGGCAGGAGGAATTTCTTTTCTGGTCCAGTCTATTTGGAGTTCTGTAGGCTTCTTGTATGTTCACAGGCATCTCTTTCTTTAGGTTAGTGAAGTTTTCTTTTATAATTTTGTTGAAGATATTTACTGGTCCATTACATTGGGAATCTTCACTCTCTTCTATACTATTATCCTTAGGTTTGGTCTTCTCATTGTTTTCTGGATTTCCTGGATGTTTTGGGTTAGAATCTTTTTGCATTTTGCATTTTCTTTGACTATTGTGTCAATGTTTTCTATGGTATCTTCTGCCCCTGAGATTCTCTCTTCTATCTCTTGTATTCTGTTGGTGATGCTTGCATCTATGTTTCCTGACGTCTTTCCTAAGATTTCTAACTCCAGAGTTGTCTCTCTTTGTGATTTCTTAATTGTTCTTCTTCCATTTTTAGGTCCCGGATGGTTTTGTTCATTTCCTTCACCTGTTTGTTTATGTTTTCCTGTAATTCCTTAAGGGATTTTTGTGTTTCCTCTTTAAGGGGTTCTACTTGTTTACTTGTGATCTCCTGTAATTCTTTATGGGATTTTTTTTTGTTTCCTCTTTAAGAGCTTCTACCTCTTTATCTGTGTTCTCTTGTATTTCTTTAAGGGAGTTGTTCATATCCTTCTTAAATTCCTCTACCACCATTGTGAGATATGATTTTAGATCCAAATCTTGCTTTTCTGGTGTTTTGGGATATCCAGGACTTGCTGTGGTGGGAGTACTAGGTTCTGATGAAGCCAAGTAGTCTTGGTTTCTGTTGGTAGGATTCTTGTGTTTGCCTTTCGCCATCTGTTGATCTCTGGTGTTAGATGTTCTTGCTGTCTCTGACTAGAGCTTGTTCCTCCTGTGGGTCTGTAAGCTGGTGTCAGTATTTCAGGGAGATCAGCTCTCCTCTGGTAAATCCAGGGCACAGATGGGTGAGTACCTGGGTTAAAGCACTCCCTGGAGGCAGGCTCTCTGCTTGCAGGGAGGGGGTAGAGAGGATTGCAGATCCACCACAATGACTCTGAGGCTGAGAGGATACTATACCTGATGCCCTGTGACTCCCCTGTGATCTGTGAGGCCTATGCCTCCAGGCTAGTCCCACCTTAGAAAGTCACTGAGTCCCTGGGTTAAAGCACTCCCTGGAGGCAGGCTTTCCACTTGCAGGGAAGGGGCAGAGAGGGTTGCTGATCCACCACTGTCACTCAGAAGCTGAGAGGATCCCTGCCACCCTGCAACTCCCCTGTGACTTGTGAGGCCTGTGCCTTCTGGCTGGTCCCGCCTTAGAAAGTCACTGGAGAGAAAATGGCGGATCTCACCAGAGTCCCTGGGTTAAAGCACTTCCTGGAGGCAGGCTTTCCACTTGCAGGGAAGGGGCAGAGAGAGTTGTTGATCCACCACTGTCACTCAGAGGCTGAGAGGATCCTGTCCCTGCCGCCCTGCAACTCCCCTGCAACTCCTGAGGCCTGTGCCTCCCGGCTGGTCCTACCTTAAAAAGTTATCAGAGAGAAAAATGCCACTAAGTCTTTCTTACATTAAAATATGTTGAGGGACAAGGGTGATGGCTCAGTTAGTAGAAAGTATTTTTCATACAAGCATGAGGACCTGAGTTTGGATACTAGTATCCTTTAAAAGCCTGGCATGTTGGCAGACATCTGTAAGCCTAATACTATGGTGGGAGGAGACAGGGTCCAGCTCACTGACCAGTCAGTCTAGCTGAATGATAAGAGACCTGTCTTAAAAAATAAAATGGGGCTGCTGCCTCTGAGCGGGCGGAGGGGAGCCTCCCGAAGTGGGGGCCGGGCCGGAATGGCGGCAGCAGCGGCCGGGACAGGGACTTGGGCGGCCCAGGAAAAGCAGTTCCCGCCTGCGCTGTTGAGCTTTTTCATCTACAACCCACGTTTCGGGCCGTGCGAGGGAGAGGAAGAAAATAAAATTCTGTTTTACCATCCAAATGAAGTAGAAAAGAATGAAAAAATCAGAAATGTT
>NW_022196902.1:18404132-18409164 GCF_008632895.1 Mastomys coucha
TACCTGAGGTTTCTAGGTGTTAAATATTTATGTGGAATTAATTAAAGGTAGTCAGCTGAATATCATTCCATTCTGCTGACATTATGTGGATATTTTACTGGGAAATAAGACTAATAAATTGTTAAAGTTTTTAAAAAAAAAAATAAATAAAATGGGAGAATAACCTGACACCAATGTATGGTCTATACACACATATGTGTGTACACAAATTCACATATAAACTTGCATATACACACAATGAAAATTCATACACCACATAAAGAAACAAAAGTTCATAAGCATTTTGCACACACACATATGAGATTATATATTACATATTGTAGAGAATACACACACATACACCAGAGATTCAAGAGGTTCTCTAGTTTCATCCATGTATTCGCAAGTAACTTATTCAACATACTATTGATATTTCTGGATACTGGATATTTTCTTAAGGCCATGTACTCTGTTTAAAAATGTTGGAATTAAAAACTGGGTCTTAATTTCTGTGATACTTTTAATTATCACTTTGACAGAACCAAAAATGTTCTAGGAGATGGACTTCTGTGTGTAACTGTCAGGGATTATCTGAATTGCACTAGCTGGCCTGGAAAGGCCTGTCTATGTGGGCAGAGTCATTCCCTTCTTGGGCTCCTGGATTGTATAAGTAGAGAGGGAAACTGGGTAGATACAGGCATTTATTGTCTCCTGCTCCTTGAATGGTATGATGTGACCGGTTCATCAACTCTCTGCTTTCCTGACTTCTGTTGTGGTTGTCTGTAACCCAGAACTATGAGCAAAAATAAACCTTTTCTCCTTAAGTTGCTATTGTCAGATAGTTTTTCACAGAATTGGGAAAAGAAATAAGGACAAATTCTTTCTTTTTTCTCTTCCAGCACATCAACAGAACATTGGTATGAGTGCTCCAAGGTTTGAGACATGTGCCTGAGGTTTGTTTTAGCCACATAAAAATGGTAGGTTTGAGACAGGTGATAAAGGAGCTATACCAGGTTTCATGAGGATTCAGAGGAAGGATCAAAGCCACATGCTGGAGGCAGGCAGTAGAAAGAAAGTCTAACTAGAAGCCTCTATCATGACTCCCAATGAAAACCCAGACTGAAGAGAGTAAGTGGTCGAGGATGGATATTGTATGTCACTTTGATGGTGTCTAGGACACGGAAGTAATCTCTAGTTGTCCAATACTCTCACTCTGGGCAGATGCAGGCTTAGAAAACACGGCTTGTTGTATAAGCGAAGGGTGATGCTGAGGCAGCCTGCATTAGTTTGTTTCTATATGGTTCTGGGATCACTGCAATATTCCAGATTACCAGAACCCTAAGATGTCAAAGTATCACCAAGTACAGCAAATAAAAAATGTAGTTAGCACAGGGAAACATGCTATTTGCTCAAAGAAAGAAAAGTCACTGTTCTTGCCAGCTTAACTAAACAGCAGAGAGCCTTGCTTGTCCTCTTGCTGAGTTCTTCTCTAAACCAGTGAATACACTGGCGAAGGACGGAGCCTCAGATTTACTGACTGCTGATTCTCTAATTGAATTTGTAAATATGAGGAAGACGAAAAGCAATCAGTTCCTTCCCCTGTCAGGGTGATCCTATTAGAGCTAAAGTTTTGTGACCCAGTAGGCAGGCGTGGGAATGTTTGTTCCACTATTTCTGCTACCAGACTTCAGAAAGGTCCACAGCTGAAGTGACTCCCACACATATCTCTATTTCACTCTCTTTGAGGCTGTGGCCTGGATGAATAATCCACCTTCTAATGTGGTGAGCAAAACAAATTTCTGAGCCTGGCTTTTATTTATTTAAAACAGATGTTTGCTAAAAAAAAAAAAAAATGTTATATTAAAAAATAACATTGCAAGGTACTTTTCTAACATATACAGTTTTCTAAGCTTTGTACTATTTTCTTATCCATCAATAATGAAACTCTTAATAGGCCTATATTTAAGAATTAACAAATCATCAAGAAAACCTACTATTTCTGAAAGACAACTGGTGTGTCACACAACTTGTCTGGAAAAAAGATTCCATTTACATATAATTTATTTACATCTTTACATTTGGGATTTAACTGTAATCATTAAGGATGCCATTTAATTCCACATATTATTTTTGTTTCTATAATGAGGAAGTCTATTTAACTAGCAGAATGGCAAAAAAAATGCTCTTTCCAGTAGCAAATAATTCCTGCAGGAAATATTAATCAGCGCACCACATAAATGGATCTGAGTAAAATCTTCTAATAATTTTCAAGGATCATTTACTTTTATGAAAGGATTATCTGTCTGCAGAGTGGTTTTTTTTTTGTCTCATACAAATAACAAAGTAGTAAATGTCATGCTTTTAGTGCAGCTTTTTTCTTTTCTACAATACTCTTCTTGAGACAGACTGTTGGGAATAGAAAATGAGTCAGATGATCCCAACTAATGCCTTGTAACCAGCTGGGCTATCTCAGGCAGATTCAATTCTTTGGAAGTCAGTTCCATCTTTTAATGTCAGTGTAAGGATTAAGCATTCTCATGTATATAAAAATGCTGTTACTCTCACTTATGTGGAAGATGTAATTGCTCTATGAAGTTTTGCAACACTTTAGCTTCAGTTGATAAAAGATCACTTATCTCTCTGTGTGATCATTGTTATGTCCAGTGTCCTGCTTTGTAACCCCTAACTAGGTTATCTTATAGACTTACTAATTAGGTTATATTAATACTTACTAATGGTAAAGTATTATAGACTTTACTGTTGGTGTTTTAGTCTGTCAGTCAGAGGTCTGGAGCTTACTTCTCACTATAATGGATCCAAAGAACCTTTTAATGCAGTCCTGGGCTTACCATCTCAATTTGAATCCACACTAAGATTGAAAATACTGACTTCCACTCACCAAGGCCATGTTCTTTTCTCAAGTTCACCTGTGTGATAAGTTGAAGATCTTCGCTATTTATGTCCATTTCAAAAGATTTCCCAGTACAGGGAGGAGTAAAAGAGAAAGGCTAGAAATAGGGCTGTCTTAAATCGTGAGTATGAGGAAATATGGTTATGCAGAAAATGGTAAATTTCAGCAAAAAGGCAAGTGGCCCTTGGCCCGGATGTGTGTGTCTTTCCTCTAGTGTTTCTGGCAGATCTCTCCCGTACTCATACTTCGCAGACTTGTAGTGGACAACATGATTACACGTGATCTTCCAAACCATAACATAGAGCTAGTTGAAAAGGTTTGCCTGCAGATTTCATCTAAGACACTCTCTGTGCTATACAATCAGTAGTATGCTGGTGCATACCTATGAAGCACTTTGAGTGGGATCTCAATTACAGGACTGAACAAGACATTTTCAAATTTAGTCTTCATGAATGCAGAGTTACAGAAGGCAATATACTACTATAGAGGTGGAGTTTGTGCTCTAGGTCAGTACTAAATATAAATATGGGTAAATCCAGTGCTCCTGAAAGTAGGACTATGTAGATGTGGGTATGGAAGGGAGTCACTAGATATGTTAAGAGAGAGACGATGTGGAGTCAGAGATTTCACAATAATCTGAATATAATGGGAAAGATTCACGGCCACCTTCAGAAACCTTCATCTACTGCTTCCCTTTCCAACATAACTATCAATGATGTAGCAATTCTGAATTTCAACAGGAGACATGTTTGCTTTCAAAATAATAGAAAATAGGTGAAAGTTCTTCATAGTTCCTTTGAAAACATGGCTGGTCGTGTCTTGTTACTCGAGGGTCAGTGGATCCTTACAAACAGACATCTTTCCCATAGGCACTTTCATGACCACATTCTCCAACAGGAGACATAGGATGGAAACTTCCACTTCATCATGTGCCACAGGGTCTTGCTTTGGAATAACTTAATATGCCACAAATACTTAGCATAGACTCATTTCTATTTCTACTAAGATTTTTTTTTTCCCCCTTCAAACATATCAGCTTGTCAGATTCTGTCTTTCAGAGGATGCATATATTCAAACATGGCCTCATTAGTAGTTCTATAATGAGAGTACTGCTTGCCTCACTCAGGTGCTAAGACACCTTTTTTTGTCCTAGCACTGATAATGAGTCAGATATTAACTATTGTGTCCTTTGTTTTTATGTTAGATGCGACTGAAAGAGAAATGCTCCTTGCAATGTCACTAGGTAACAAATATAACTGGAATTGTTGCTCTATAGGCAGATTCTCTCTTTTTCTTATTTACATTCAAAGACTTCAGTTATGCATGTTGACAAAGGCAACAGGTGCAGAACTGGGGACCACAGGCCCAGTGTTTGCCACAAATGAGTATGGGGCTTTGACAGGTAGACTTTAGTGACTGTCTTTTTTTTTAATTAGATGTTTTCTTTATTTACAATATCACCTTTCCCAGGTTCCCCTCCAAAAAATAAAATAAAATAAAATAAAACAATCCACTGTTCCCTCCCCATTGCCCCTGCTCACCATCCCACCCCCTCCTGTTTACTGGCCCTGGCATTCTCCTACACTGGGGCATAGAACCTTCATAGGACCAAGGTCTTCTCCTCCCATTGATGACCAACTTGGCCATCCTCTGCTATACACATGCTGCTGGAGCCATGAGTCCTACCATGTGTACTTTGGTTGGAGTTTTAGTCCCTGGGAGCTCTGAGAGCACTAGTTAGTTCATATTGTTGTTTATCCTAAGGGGCTGCAAACCCTTCAGCTCCTTGGGTCCTTTCTCTAGCTCCTTCATTGGGGACCCTGTACTCAGTCCAATAGATGGCAGTGAGCATCTACTTCTGTATTGGTCGGGTACTGTCAGAGCCTCTCAGGAGACACCTATATCAGGCTCCTGTCATCCAGCACTTGACGGCTTCCATAATAGTGTCTAGATTTGATGATTGAATATGAAAAGGATTCCCAGGTGGAGAAGTCTCTGATTTTTCCTTCCTTCAGGCACTGATCCATAGTTAGTCTCTACAACTCCCAACTCCTTCCATGGGTATTTTGTTCCCCATTCTAAGAAGGAACAAAGTATCCACACTTTGGTTTCCCTTCTTCTTGAGTTTCTTATGTTTTGTGG
>NW_022196902.1:18409720-18416521 GCF_008632895.1 Mastomys coucha
TCTCCAGGTCCATCCATTTCCCCAAGAATTTCATAACTTCATTGTTTTTAATAGCTGAGTAATACTCCGTTGTGTAGATGTACCGCAATTTCTGTATCCATTCCTCTGTTGAGGGACATCTGGGTTGTTTCCAGGTTCTGGATATTATAAATAAGGCTGCTATGAACATAGTGGAGCATGTGTCCTTATTACATGTTGGAGCATCTTCTGGGTATATGCCCAGGAGGGGTATAGCTGGGTCCTCCGGTAGAACTATGTCCAATTTCCGGAGGAACTGTCAAACTGATTTCCACAGTGGTTGTACCAGTTTGCAATCCCACAAGCAATGAAAGAGTGTTCCTCTTTCTCCGCAACCTCTCCAGCATCTGCTGTCACCTGAGTTTTTTATCCTAGCCATTCTGACTGGTATGAGGTGGAATCTCAGGGTTGTTTTGATTTGCATTTCCCTGATGACTAAGGATGTTGAATATTTCTTTAGGTGCTTCTTAGCTATTTGGTATTCATCAGTTGAGAATTCTTTGTTTAGCTCTGTACCCCATTTTTAATATGGCTATTTGTTTTTCTGGAGTCTAACTTCTTGAGTTCTTTGTATATATTGGATATTAGCCCTCTATCAGATATAGGATTGGTAAAGATCTTTTCCCAATGTGTTGGTTGCTGTTTTGTCCTATTGACAGTGTCTTTTGCCTTACAGAAGCTTTGCAACTTTATGAAGTCCCATTTGTTGATTCTTGATCTTAGAGCATAAGGTATTGGTGTTCTGTTCAGGAAATTTTCCCCTGTACCCATGTGCTCAAGGCTCTTCCCCACTTTCTTTTCTATTAGTTTCAGTGTATCTGGTTTTATGTGCAGGTCCTTGATGCAATTGGACTTGAGCTTTGTTCAAGGAGATAGGAATGGATCTATTTGCATTCTTCTACATGCTAACTGCCAGTTGAGCCAGCACCATTTGTTGAAAATGCTGTCTTTTTCCACTGGATGATTTTAGCTCCTTTGTCAAAGATCAAGTGCCCATAGGTTTGTGGGTTCATTTCTGGGTCTTTAATTCTATTCCATTGATCTCCCTGCCTGTCACTGTACCAATACCATGCAGTTTTTATCACAATTGCTTTGTAGTACAGCTTAAGGTCTGGGATGGTGATTCCACCAGAGCTTCCTTTATTGTTGAGAACAGCTTTGGCTATCCTGGGTTTTTTGTTATTCCAGATGAATTTGCAAATTGCTCTTTCTAAGTCTGTGAAGAATTGAGTTGGAATTTTGATGGGGATTGCATTGAATCTGTAGATTGCTTTTGGTAAGATGACCATTTTTACTATATTAATCCTGCCAATCCATGAGCATGGGAGATCTTTCCATCTTCTGAGATCTTCTTCAATTTCTTTTCAGAGATTTAAGTTTTTGTCAAAAAGATCTTTCACTTGCTTAGAGTTACACCAAGGTATTTTATATTATTTGTGACTATTGTGAAGTGTTGTTTCTTTAATTTCTTTCTCAGCCTGTTTATCCTTTGTGTATAGGAAGGCCACTGATTTGCTTGAGTTAATTTTATATCCAGCTACTTTGCTGAAGTTGTTTATCAGGTTTAGGAGCTCTCTGGTGGAATTTTTGGGGTCACTTAAGTATACAATCATATCATCAGCAAATAGTGACAACTTGACTTCTTCCTTTCCAATTCGTATCCCTTTGATGTCCTTTTGTTGTCTAATTGCTCTGGCTAGGACTTCAAGTACAATATTGAATAGGTAGGGAGAGAGTGGGCAGCCTTGTCTAGTCCCTGATTTTAGTGGGATTGCTTCAAGTTTCTCTCCATTTAGTTTGATGTTGGCTACTGGTTTGCTGTATATTGCTTTTACTATGTTTAAGTATGAACCTTGAATTCCTGATCTTTTCAAGACTTTTATCAAGAAGGGATGTTGGATTTTGTAAAATGCTTCCTCAGCATTTAATGAGATGATCATATGGTTTTGTTTTGTTCTTCTTTTTTTTTTTTTTTTTTTTTTTTTTTTTTGAGTTTGTTGATGGATTTCCAAATATTGAACCATCCCTGCATCCCTGGGATGAAGTTTACTTGATCATGAAGAATAATCGTTTTGATATGCTCTTGGATTTGGTTTGCATGAATTTAATTGAGTATTTTTGCTTCTGAGGCTTGTGCCTCCTGGCTGGTCCCACCTTAGAAGATCACCAGAGAGAAAATGGAGATCTCACCTGAGTCTCTGGGTTGGAGCACTCCCGAAAGGCAAGCTCTCTGCTTGCGGGGAAGGGACAGAGAAGGCTGAGGATCTGCAGAACCTCCTCCTAGGTGAAGAAGGAGATAGGAAGGCAGTATTTTATTTCTTAAGCAGAATTATAAGCATGTCTGGATTCTATCATGGTGGCTTTGCTAATTAGAAGGAAGGCACATGAATATGGATAACTTTTCCCAAGAACATTATAAATATAGGATAATGTGCTGTGTTAGCTGCATTATTCATTTCATCCCCAAGCTAGTCCTTTTATAAGCTCAAGCATCATAAAGAAAACATTTTATTTACATTCTGTAACTCATCCACACCAGCAGTGTTAGGATAAAATATTCATGTAGCAAGCAACCAGACTCATTACTTCTAGTCTAGCCTGTGGCATTGACTGAACACATTACATAAACTTTTTGGGTCTCTGCTTCCTAATTTATAACATTAAGTTAAATATGTACATGGGCTCCTTTTATAATTGTTTTGTGAGTTACATTACTGATCTTAACAACTATGTTGTCTCCCAGAAGTGTTTTACTTAAAAAACTAAACAAAAGAGGAAATAACTCACATGGAAGTAGTGAATTAAAGATTGCTGGTGACTGGGATAAGCAAAGGAGAGTCTTAACTGATTGAACTATGCCTGCTGAATCATGTGTGTGTGTGTGTGTGTGTGTGAGAGAGAGAGAGAGAGAGAGAGAGAGAGAGAGAGAGAGACAGAGAGAGAGAGACAGACAGAGAGAGAGAGACAGACAGAGAGAGAGAGAAGCAGAAAAACAGAGAGAGAAAAGAGAAGTGAAGAGAAGAGGAGAGGAGAGGAGAGGAGAGGAGGAAAGGAGAGGAGAGGAGAGGAGAGGAGAGGAGAGGAGAGAAGACAAGAGCAGAGAACAGAAGAGAAGAGAGACAAATAGAGCAAAACTCCATTCCTATGTAAGCTCCCAAACTTATAATTAGGTAGATTTTATCTCCTCAAGTCCCTTTGTTGCTCTTTATTATTGGAATGTAAAAGTGAATTAGTGGGGGTTGTACTTAGTTTCTTACAATGGCTAGCCTATCTATTTTAAATGGAAATGAAATTGAAAGAACTCTATTAACACGATCATATCTCCACAAAGCAAGAAACCACTCTATAATATTCTTTAAAAGAGCCAACAAATCTGTCCCTGAAGCTATTTTCTGTTGTTTCTCTCAACCTTTGCTTTTTTTAGTGGAGCATATTTCCCTGGCACATTCATTAGGCATGCAGATGTGTTCTACAGAAATTTTCATGAGGGAAACATCTGTCTGTCAGGATCTTACCAATTATTTGAAGACAAAACACTTTTCTGTACACCAAGGGGAAAATACTGTGCTTTCTTGCTCAAATGGCTCTTCTTTTAGATGTCTGGTATGCCACAGAAATAGCTGTTAATTGCCTCCAAATAGGCTAGTTGGAGTGGAACTTAGTAAATTTTAATTATACTTTTCTTATGAAATTTCAATCTAATCTTCTTGATGGAATTTGAAAAGACAAAGAACTAATGCAGGGAAGAACCAGTTGCTGAGCACTCGTCCTCACAGAGTGGGAGCACTGCTCCCTTCTCTTGTATCTCATCAAAAAGTTTCAGCTGGGCTGGGAGCGAGGTGGCAGAGCTGGCGAGGTGGCAGAGTGAGCTGGCAAGGTGGCTGAGAGGTTGAGAACTCTTGCTGCTCTTGCAGAGGACCAGAGATTGATTGCCAGCCCCCACATCATAGGAGTCACAGCAACCTGTAATTCCAGCTTGAGGGGATCCAATATTCTCTTCTGGGCCTCCTCCATCACTTATATGGATGCACATGTGTGTGTGCAGGGACACGCATACACATACACATGCACATCACCACCACCACCACCAATTTTTTTCATTAAAAAAAACAAGTTAAGAAAGCAATTATATTTATTTTAATGTTAAAAATAATATTTAACATTAAATAACAAGGGCATATGTAAGTGAAGAGATAGGCCTTAAAATCAGGAGTAAGAAAACCAAACAAAGAGAAAGTAGTCAATATTAATATAAATTAAGGTATAGCTGAAGGCCATAAGTATTGAATGACTCATAAACATAAGTGCACAGATTTTAGTAATTGCATATAGAAGTACGAGAGAGATAAGGAGAAAGGACCATGTTTAACACTTTCATGTCTCACTCTTTATTAGAAGTTTTGCCTTTTCCATTGGAAGGTAATTTGGGTTGGCCTTCTCTTTTCTTCTACAAATTCCTTAGTTATAAAAAGATTCCTCATTTCTGTGTTTATAGTCTTCTTAAATAAATATTTTATCATAGAATGTTCTGGTAAAATCTCCCATTTAATGAGTTAGTGTTCAACAAATTTGTTTGTAAATGTTTCTATGAGTGTAATGTATATATTAGCTTGTGGAATATAAAGCTCTAAGAATGCATTCTAGAGGCCCTGAGTTCAATTCCCAGTAACCATATAGTGGCTCACAACCACCTGTAATGGAATCTGATGTTCTTTTCTGCTGTGTTTGAAGAGAGTGATAGCATACATACATAAATAAAATAAAGAATAAATCTTAAAAAGAAGAAGAAAATGAAGGAAAAAGACTAATGTCTTTGGAAAAGACATGTTTTTCTTAGTATGTTTACTCAAATCCTCTGCAGACACTTTTCTTACTCCTTTAATCCCAGCACTTGGAAGGCAGAAGCAGGCAGATTTCTGAGTTCAAGGTCAGCCTGGTCTACATAGTGAGTTTCAGGACAGCCAGAGCTACACAGAGAAACCCTGTCTTGAAATACAAAAACCAACCAACCAACCAACCAACAAACAAAATTCAACAAAACAAAAACTCTGTGCCTTCACAACCAAGCATAGAGGTGACAGGCTGAACTGCAAGTCAATCGAGAACCCTGAGTAATCAGAGGAGGGGACCAGGCTTGGGTAATTCAAAATGTAAACTGACATAATTAAGAAAAAAGGGGAGGAAAATAATAGAAAAGTAGACACTCAGACACATATTTATTGTTACTCAGTTTCTGATACTTCTACTATATATAAACAGAGAATAGAAAGAAGACAAAGAAAGCAACGACATAGGCAATAAATATCAGAAAACATGAGAAAGAGCAAAGTTTGGATTGTGCTTCTCTTCCTCTTCAAAGGCATTTCTGTGTGGATTAAAACCTAAACCTAAGAAATCAATGGAGAAGCACTGGGAAGATTGACTGGAGACTATTGGCCACCCGACCTTACCACACTTTCTTAGGACGGCAAACTCATTCGCTAGAAGGTAAACAGACTCAGAGATAGTTCCTCAAAATAGAAAGTTACAAATTACATAGAAACTGACATATACATTTATAGCTTAAAACTTCATTAAAATGAAATTCAAACAGTCTGACAAGAAACATTTCTCTAAGATTAAAAGAACTAAAAAGAAAAAATATAGCAAAATATAAAATTAGATAAAGAACAAAAATAAAATAATTCATTAAAAATAACTGGAAATAGAAAACAAATCAGCTAATGATGTTTGTCAAATTAGGATAATTTTAAAATGTAGTGTTAGTAATCTGTCATATTGACAAAATTAAGAATGGTAGCATATAATACTGACAGCTGTTGGGAAAATGAGTAGTTTATGAAGTTTTATGAAACTTGTTCATTTATAATACCAGTTTTGTGAAGGTTTTATGCATTTTGTTAAAATTGAAATATGAGTAAATTCTAAACTCTTCTAGAAATAAATACATGTATAAGAAATAAGAATATGACTATGTAATAATAGACATACAAAAATATTTAATTACAAGAGGTGAAGAGGACCCACCATCTGTCCCAATACCGGGAGTAACTGGGACCAGCGGGATTAGGCACACAGGAACTCTGCCAGCCCAGTGGCTCGGGTTCCTTCCGGTCCCTCTGGGCTGGTGTCCTGAGCAAACCTTGGGCGCAAGCTCCTCAGCCAGTACCACAATACACAGAGGAAGTCCCACTCCCAGGTGCTCTAACAAGCCCAGGATCATATGATCCCATAATCACAGGATCCCAGAGACAGCTTGACTCTGAGGAGTTCTGACACAACCAGGATCACAGGAAGGACAGGCTCCAGTCAGATTTAGTAAGGGCAGGTAGCACTAGAGATAAACAAATGGTGGGGGGCAAGTATAAGAAAATAAACCACACAAACCAAGGTCACTTGGCATCATCAGAACCCAATTCTCCCACCATAGTAAGTCCTGGACACACCATTACACCAGAAAAGCAAGATTCAGATATAAAATCACTTCTCATGGTGATGATATAGGACTTTAAGAAAGACAAAAATAGCACCCTCAAAGAAATACAGGAGAACACAGGTAAACAGCTAGAAGCCCATCAAGAGGAAACACAAAAATCTCTTAAAGAAGTACAGGAAAACACAATCAAACAGGTGAAGGAAATGAGCAAAACCATCCAGAATCTAAAAATGGAAAGAGAAACAATAAAGAAACCAGAAAGAGAGACAACCCCGGAGTTAGAAAACCTAGGAAAGAAATCAGGAGTCATAGATGCAAACATCACCAACAGAATACAAGAGATAGAA
>NW_022196902.1:18417994-18426186 GCF_008632895.1 Mastomys coucha
AGTTACTCTTTCTCTGAGATGCATGCTTTTCCAAATTATCACAGCTAATGAACCAAATTCTTACCCTCGCCTAATGTCTGTGGCACCCTTCAAGCAGAACCATTGTTCACTGAAACATTTAGTGAATGACTTTATGGATAGACTATCTTAATACCTACACCATTTCTTAAATGAATGTAACCTGTTCTCTGTGGGCTGAGAATGAAGTCACTCACTCAAATCAAATAGCTTTGACCATAGCAGGAAGTATGTATCCAAAAATCGTGCCTACAATTCACTTCCTGGTGCAGCAGAACTATCAACTCTCAGCTTAGTTATGATGGAAGTAAAATCCTTTGGTGATGTAAGGGTCATTGAAGTACAGCCTTATTATAATGAAATCCAATGTCTAAAATTTGTTCTTATTTTGGGCTTGTACCACAGTAAGAGCCAAGATTTTAAACTCTACTAAACACAAACCAAACAAACAAAAAGACTTTATATATTTATGTTCATTAAGAAAATACTAGTCTACGGCCATACCACCCTGAACGCGTCCAATCTCGTCTGATCTCGGAAGCTAAGCAGGGTCGGGCCTGGTTAGTACTTGGATGGGAGACTGCCTGGGAATACCAGGTTCTGTAGATTTAAAAAAAAGAAAAAGAAAGACAAACAAAGGAAAAGAAAATACTAGTAGTGATGTATTATTTTGAAATATACAGTTAATATGTTTGGAGTTATTTAAAATTTATATTGAGAAAAATGTATTTTCACTATTGCTGTAGATGAGCATCTACATAAGACTGTTAAATTGATCGTTGTTTTATATCAAACAACTTTTATAATACTTATTTTTATTGTTGTAATATTTTATAAATTTTAAAGAGTATGACAAAAAAGATGTTGTAGGTATTGAAGGGGAGGTCTCTGGGAGGAGTTGGGGTACAAAAGGGAAACAAGAATGTGATTTAATTCTATTTACTTAAAGTATGTTTTTAAATGTTAACAAATTCAGATAAATTGAAATCACGTAACTTTTCTCATCATAATGCAATAAAAGTTAAAAAAATATTTAATGACACATTGCTTATGAGGGTAAAAATAAAATGTCCACTAGGTTATAAATTATTTAAAATGTGTCACATTCTGTAATCTTCTGTTGAAATTAACAAAATGAAGTAAAAGTGAGCATATCTGAACATTGACAACATCTGTTAGTGTAAGCACCTCTGGGGAGGCTGTACTGAAATGAGGAGGAAGTGGATTTTTTTCTTTTGTGTTTTTCTGAGAGATGGTCTTGTATAACCCAGGATGGTCTGCAAAGAGCAGTAAGTAGATTGGAGGAAGCAGTAGAGAGAACCTAACATCACTTATGTCTACATGGAAACAGAGAATAACTTCACCAGAAGAGCAATGAGATAGAAATAGAGGTAGAGTGGCAAAGGCAGAGGTAGGGCTTTGGGTAGAGAGGGAGAAGGAGAGGGAGAGGGAGAGGGAGAGGGAGAGGGAGAGGGAGAGGGAGAGGGAGACAGATAGATAGAGACAGACCACAAATTGGTGCAAGCTAAGAGGAGGATGGACATAGAGCAAGCCACTTAACTAAGCAGTGGGTGTCACGGAGGAGCCTGTTGGGACCTGAAGGTCTAGCACCCTGGTTACCATGCCCTTGTGGGAAGCATAACAAAGGTACCACAGATGGGGAGTCTCACAATCAGAGACACACTGGGCCTGCTCTGCATGCTAACAATTTAGAACCACAACATACACACACACACACACACACACACACACACACACACACACCTGGTGGGAGGAAGAGACTAGAGTTACAAAAATGCTTGATGAAAACTGTCCAATCCTGCATAGGATTAAATCCGACATGAAATTGATTGATGGAAAGCAAAGAAAGTGGACTGCTGTTTCTTACAACCTAGTCTTGAGATTTATGGCTGGTGTGCTCTGTGTGTCTCTTTGCCAGATGGCAGAAAACAATTTACTTCCTTTCTGATATTGAAAGCCTCTTCCCTCTTTTTGACAGATAAAGCTTAAGACTAGATGTGATATTTAGCCAGGAAGTGGCTTTGTCTTTCTTGTCCCTGAAAAAAAAAAGATGTCCCAGTCTGTTTTTAAGTGAATCTTCCTTTACAGGAAAGATTCAAAATGAGGTAAAAAGTGCCTGGCTCTGAAGTGAGCAGTGATTTTTCAGTGTGAAACTTCAGATAATAAGTGAACTCTCTATTCCAGTTTTAAATAGTTTTTAGAACAATTTCAAACTTAGAAGGAAGCACGGAGGAACACTAATCATACTTCCCATTTCAAGGAAAATTCATCTCCTTAGCTTGCCTGTTGGGTGATCAAAGAACACATCCAAATGCAGGAAATCTCATGTCTGCCCAGGCATCTGAGACTAATTGAGCACACGAGCATTGCTAGACTAGGTCTCCCTGCTCTATCTTTCTGTCAATTTTCTTGTAACTAGGAAGTCTGATATACTACTCTGAGGAATTTTGTATTGTTGACTTAAAGATTTGGCATACATTTTGGTTATTGTTGTTGAGCCCTAATCTAGATATTATTTCACAAAAAACAATTATAGGAGAACAGTTAGAAATCTGTAAAATAATGATTGTAGTAATTAGAATTCTAGTTAGTTTTTAGTGTCAACTTGACACAACATAGAGTCACACAGGAAGAGGGAAAGTTGATTGAAGAACTGTCCATCTCTGGGAAGGTGGGCCAGTGCTGTGTGAGAGAGCTAGCTAGCTAGGTGACCACCGGCCAGTGAGCCACTTCCTCCATGTTTTCTCTTGCTGCTCTGCCCCAACTTTCCTCAATGAAAGACCATGACATGAAATGTAAGCTGAGATTTGCTTCCCAATTTGCTTTTGGTTATGTTGTGTGCTGCAGCAGCAGACAGTGAACTAGAACAGGTCGTAACAGCGAAATGAAACTCGACTTGGGCAGCACAACCCCTGGAATGCAGCACATGCTAAGTAATATTAATTAATAATTCAGTTATCATGTGTATTGTGCTAACTCAAATTCATCCTGATCCCAGAAGAATGTTTTTATTGGAAAAGTATAGATATTCTCAAAGAAGAAAAAAATCCATAGCGCAGAAAATTTGCTTTTATGCTTATAAATAAATTTATCTTAGCTTTAGTTTCAGTTGGTGATAAAGTACCTCCAACTTGGTGACTGAAAAAACATTTGCTTTCTATAGCTCTAGAAATGTGAAGTCAGAGGTGAAGTGGAAATTTCTGGGTTCTTTAGAGACTCAGTTGTGTCCTGTGATGTTTTTCTGGAAGCTGTCTTGGGAAAGTGCATGTGATGTTTATCTGGAGCAGACACTTGAGAGGGTATGGGATGTTTAGAAATAATATTAATTTAACCCCACAGACAGCGAGAAGACATTCTTGCATTTGTTCACCTTGTAACACTTAGCTGGTCTTTGCAGATCTTCACTTGTTAAAACTTTGTAGAGAGAAATGGGTCAGAGAACTTCTTGTGGCATTGTCTGCTTCTTGCAGTTCCCTCAGACTAGTGCCGATCTGGCTGGATCTTCAAGGTTTCTTCTGCTATCACTGATTCCTGTTTGGAATTGACTCAAAGAACTACTTCTAATCAGGTCTGCATCCCCTGATTTCTATTAACCTTTTTCTCACTTATCTTTGGTTGGTGGGCTAGAAGGGAGGTAGATTCTATCAGATTGAGGTGAGGACTCCTCTGGTGCATGAATATAGGAAAGGAGGTAGCCCATTTAGTGCATTCATTATTGCAAAAAAAAAAATTATCATCTTAAATAAGGAGGAAGTAGATTTATGTATCAAACATCTACTATGAGAATTGACCTGACCTGCAGGCCAAGTTATTCGGGGGAGCGAGGAGGACCACAGCCTGGAATAAGAATGGGCGAGAGAGAAGACAAGACTCAAGGAAGCATTGCTTGTCAAGAGTTGTTTACTTAGTGGAGCAGAGCATATTTAAAGCAAAAATCTTGGAGGGGAGGGAAAGAGGAAGGAGGGAGATGGAAGGTTACAAAATCTTCTGGGGTTGAGCTCCAGGGTGACAGGTGGGGAGAGGGTGGATTTCTGTGAATGTTCTTTTTTCAAGGCCAAGCCGGATCCTTGCGATTGTCAGGCAGGAAGTTAATCTCAGGGTTCTCATCCTTGTGATTGTCAGGCAGGATGTTAATCTCAGGGTTCTCAATTAGCTGGGGCAGGATGTTTATCTCAGGGCTCTCATGGTTCCCAACAGATAATGGTATTCATGTGTCATACCATGCATAGCTATTCTCCTCTGAGGTATTTCTGGGTTGTTATCCCCTTAAGAGAATAGATTTGAATATCTGCTTGTTTCTTGGGAAATATTTCAGGTAGTAGAATTACTGGGCCAAGAATGAGCATAGTTTATAAGATTGATACATTGTTTCATAGAAAATTTGAGCCCCTGTCAACATTTACACCATATTTCCTAGGAATTTCTTGTGCCATTTGTATTTTGAACTTATTTTTTCCAGAATTAAAAACAGTATTTTACAGTTTCTTTTATAAAATATGAAAAACTATGGATAATCAATTAAATTTGCATTGATTTTTAATTTTTAATAGGCACAAAGCTTTTATTAGTCATTCCTCTTTTATGCTATCTGTTTACATCTTTAGCTTTTATAATAGCATTTTTAAATTTTTACAAGTTTTTTTGAAATAGAGTATAATTTTCTATGTGCCACTCTTAATAGAATTCTTGGTACAATAATGATTTGTACCCATCTCTCCTTGGGCACATAAGTCATTCACACCCACTTTGTTTTTAGGCTTGTGATAGTTTTTGACATCAAGCTTTTTAATTTCTAAGTGTATACATCTGTTAATGTTTCTGTGTGAATGCATTGCATCTCAATACATTTATTATTATTATTATTATTATTATATTTATTTTCCATTTTCCTGACTTGAAACCCTTTGTTAACCTTGCCTCAGTCGTAGGACCTCTTGCTGATTTTCCTAATGAGAGAAACTAAACACATCTCTGTCATCCTCCAAGTGAATCAACCTTCTTACCCTGCAAGCTGTGTGACTTCACAGGTCTGTCCTTTCACAATGGCGAGATTCATTTACCAATGCTCTTTGGATAAATTTCTTTAATCACTTAGATGATTCTCTGTGTCTTTTTCTGACTGTAACAGCTCTAAATAAACACTCGTTTTTGTGCAAGTAGTCGATGAACCAGACAATGTGGCATAATGAGAATGCTAAGTAGTGAGTTCTATATGTTACAGGCTGAATGCAGTCTGTCCACTGTTTATCACTGTATTGGAGGCATGGCTCCCAGTGTGACACTTTTAAGAGGTGAGGCTTGGCAAAAGGTTACCCCTAGACTTCCCTCAGTCTAACTTTGTCTTACTGTGTGATTGCTCTGTCTTGCTTTCTTTCTCCTTCTAATACCTTCTAATGCCTTCTACCCTGAGGCCTTCACCAGCCAAGAGCACAACTATTGCCATGATGTTTGCATTTTCAGTCTCCAAACTAGGAGCTCAATGCACTCCTTTCCTTTGTAAGTAAACATTCAACTTTCTTACAGTAATGATATAGACTGTGTCCTCAAATGCCAGTCGCAGACTTAGTACCCACGGTTTTGGTAACTTTTCTATTGCTGTGATAAGGCATTGTTACCACATCAGCTTATAGGAGGAAGGGTTTATTTGTGCTTACAGGTTTAGGGGAATAAAAGTCCATCCAACAACAGTGGGAAAGCACAGCAGCAGGCAGTCATGATGACTGGAGAAATGAGCTTAAATCTTACTCCACAATAAACAGAGAGCAAGCTGAAAATTGTGGGAATCTTTGTATTCTCAAAGCCTGCCCTTCCACCCATTTCCTCCAGCAAGGACACACCATCTAAACTTCCCAAATGATATCACCACATATGTTCAAGACTGTGGAAGATATCTTATTCAGATGACCACATACACTTAGACATTTAGGGTGGTTGGGCTGGAGAGATGGAAATGGGTCAGCAAGTAAAGGTGCTCACTGCTGAGTCTGATGACCTGGCTTCAATACCAAGGACCTATATGGTGGAACTGACTTCCATATGTTGTCCTCTGACTTCCATATATGTGTCATGGTACATATATGTGTACACACATAAATAACATAAATACATAAGTGTAACTTTTAAAAATTAGGATATAACAAACACATCTACAGCATAATACTCCCACACCCATGGCTCAGAGAAGATTTCAAAAGATAGGAAGGAATGATTAGAGGAAAGAGAAGATCAGGGAGTTTACTGTGAGACTGAGCCTCATAGAAATGTCAGAAACTACACACAGAAAGTCTCATCATCATTGCTGCCAAAACATAACTGGGCCAAGGCCAATACCAATAGACATACCAACGTGGAAAGAAGAAAGCCCAGGAAATCTCAGCTCTAAGCAAAGAACTGAGGGCAACTGTCCAATGCTGAGCCTGGGAGAAATAGTCTTTCTCAGAGAAGAGCACACCAACTGGTCATCCAACACCAAATAGTGAACCCTGAAAACAAACATACAAGTTACACAAATAGACTGAGCAGATTTCACTTATAAATTTAGAAATATAAATATAACAATAATTAAAGAACAAGAGGTAATAAATCTAAAAGAGTGGGAGTGCTACATAGGAAGCTTTGGAGTGAGGAACGGGAAGGAGAAATGATGTAGTTATTTTTATAATCTCAAAAATATTTTATAAATGGGATAATTTATATACATAAAATACATAATTTATGCCATCCCGATAAAGTATATAATTCGTGCTCATGAATTATTTATTTTTGAGATTTGTTCTTTTATGAATACATAAAAAAGTGTAGAGATATTTAAAAACCCCATCATCTCGCTACAACTCTCCTGATATTTTGAGACATCCATTTTACATGAATATTAAAATATTTGCTTTTGTCATTCTTTTGAGATACTATAAAATATAAAGAAGAAATAATTGTCAGTTTCTCAAGGTCTATAACTTTATTCTTGATTTTATTAGTTTAATATCCTAGTATAAACATTCAAGTACTTTTTCCAGAAAAATAAAAAAACTTTTAATAAATACATCTTCATATGCTGGTTTTTACTTAATCATTTCTCTATTTGTAGATATTTTAGGTCATTTTAAATTCATGATTTTAAGTAATGTGCCAGAATTATCTTTGAATATAAAGTACTTTTATTAGTTTTCTTTTCAATTAATATTTATTTCTTCGGTAGTGCTGTCTAGAGTTGAATTGCTAGTGTAATAGTACAGTAACTAGACTGCTAGTCTACCAGAAAATGCATCTATTGCTGCATTGTTATTCAGGAAGATCATATTATGATAACACCCTAAGATTAAGTTTAACACTACAGTTCAAAAATTTAAATAGTTTAGCCTAATGCTTAAAAAAGTATGAGTCATGTGGGCATTTTGATAGACTGCAAGTCCTATTCAGAGGTCCAGGACCTTTCCTGAGACCTGTGTGTCTCTGAAGCCTCACACTGCCTTTCAACTTTCCTAAGGTTACAACCCTTTAATACATTTCCTCATGGTGTGGTAATCCCAACCATAAACTTATTTTGTCACTACTTCATAACTGTAATTTTGCTACTGTTATGAATCATAATGTAAATATCTGATATGCAGGATATCTGATATGTGATCCCAAAGGGTCATGACCCACAGATTGAGAACTCCTGCTCCAGGAGATTCTATCTGTATTCCATAGAGAAGTGTCCAACAACCTTGCTAACTTCTTTTGTTATCCAATCTTGCACTTCATTTCATCTTATGTTTCCCTTATTGACATCAGTTGTAAAGACATTAAAATCAATACTTTGTTATTATTACCATTTTCATTATTTGGGATGGTGCCTCATTCTGTAGCCCAGGCTGGCCTTGGGCTTGTGATCTTCCTGCTTTAAACTCTTTAGTCCTGGCATTACAGGCTTGTGCACCACACTTAGCTGAGAACTAGTCTTCTTGTTAGAGAAGGCCTAAGCAGAGACATAAAAGAAACACAAAAAGAATTGAGAGATGCTTTTTTCTGACTATCCTATAATAAAATTTTGTCACATGCTTCAAAGGGTGACTTTGTCTTCCCTTGCCTGGCAGTACTGGTTTTTTTGTTTTGTTTGTTTGTTTTGTTTTTGTTTTTGGTTTTGGTTTTTTTGGTTTTTTTTTTTTGGTTTT
>NW_022196902.1:18427099-18431191 GCF_008632895.1 Mastomys coucha
TTTTTTGTGAATAAAATCAATTTTGTATAGTTTATTTCAATCTAAATAAAATGTGAATTTTGTTTAAAAAAATAAATAAATAAATAAAAGCATATGCCACCACTGCCCGGCCTGGCAGTACTTGTTACTCTTCAGTAGTCTGACAGAATTCACCTTATTGTAAGATTATATTTTGCTAACTGTATTCTTACATGTTCTTTTGTTCTCATCCTTGTGTTTGTTTCTCCTCTTACCATAAAATTCTGAATATGGAGTCAGGGAGATAGCTCAGAGCTGATAAAGGCATTGGCAGTACAACCCTGACAACCATGGAATTCAAGGAATTCACAGTAGAAGAGGACTAACTTCCGTGTTTTCCTTTGGGCTCCATACCATATTGTGCCTGACAGACAGACAGATACACACACACACACACACACACACACACACACACACAGACAGACAACACACACAGATACACACACATCACACACATATAATCTTACCCATACATCACACATACACATCACATAGACAGACACACACAGACATGTAACATACACATAACACACCACACCACACATATAGACACACACATCACAAACAGACATACAAACACACACACACACACAGAAATAGCACCCACACACATACACATCACACACTCAAACACACACATATAGGCATGCACACACCACACTCACACATACACACCACACCATGCAACACACACAGACACACAGACACAACACATATACATACCAATAAGAAACTAAATTTAAATTTCAAAAATCTGACTATAGTAGTCACAGTAAGTGGTCGCATCAGGTTTTGCTTGTTTTTCGCCTTTGTAGATTTCTCCAAGTTTCCCAAGCTGTCTCATCCCTTTCCCATTCTCTTCATGTTTTATCATTTGTATTTTTATAAGCCACTATTACAAAGGCTAATAGAAGATACAACTTGTACCCAGACATCTTCCTTCCTTACTATGACCTACATTTATATTCTCCCATGAGTACTGTCGCTTGCAAATATTAAATCATCCTTTGCATTTAGACTGATCAAAATGGAGATAAAACATTGAACCTAATGGAGATTCTATTGAAAATGTAAGTCTCTTACTTTGCTGAATCATCATAAATCCTAATGGGAAGTTGGTCATCTACTTGTTTCTTTCTTAGTCTTGACATTCTCAACACAGTGAAAAATACAGTAGGTAGTCTTGGCTGATCCAGTTCTTTGGATGCCAGTAGCCGAAATCTTTCTGGTTTCTGCCTATCTCCCATCCTCAGTGACACTGCAGGTGTCATTGAGAAGACACAGGTCTTTGCTGTGATAGCATTTCTATTTATTCTATTTTTTAATCCTTTCCTTTAGTAAAAATATTGAATTTAATATACTTAATAAACACAGTCTAGATTATATTTTGTTGTTTTAGTTGCTTGTAATTTATATAAATGTTTCATCATTGTGGAAAAGCTGACACTATACAGATCATTTCTTGATAAGAATAATGAGCTATATTATTGTTCACACGGTTTTCTCATATTGGTTTTAGTTTATATATTCCTAGATGTGGTTGGGGATAAATAAATTGCTACAACCTTGTAAATATTAAGATAAGACTCTTATTCAGAAATCTTAATTTTAGAAATGAGTTTTCTCAGGTAGATTTTAGTACATTAAAACTGTCAAATTAAATTATGCATCTATTTGGAAATAGCATGAGTATATTATATTGTTCTAGAAATAATACACATCTGTTTGCTAAAAAGAATTAATGGTAGCTTAAAGATGAATATAATCGAGGAGAAAGTGTCATCATTGTTTTTTGAATTACAAGTAAAATACATTCTTCTACCTTAATATAGACACAAAACAAGCATTGACTACCAACAAAACCAACCTTTGTTTAATCTTCAAATGTTTGAATGCCAGCTGGACTGTAAATCTTTCATGGTGTGTAGGCTCATTATCTTTCTTTGTGAAGTTTTCTACACACACCTTTTCTTCAAAGAACAATAAGCAAAGGACAGAATGGCTCAGCCAACATAATGACTTATACATTCATTATACTTAATTCCTGGTTTTAGTGTTATGCTTGCAGGGATCTGTACATAGAGAGAGGGTGTGATTATCCATTTATGCAAGATGGTACATATCTATCCTTTTAACAGGCTATCTTCCTTCCATAGCTCTACACATATCATCCTAACATATTGTGGTATGAGCACCAACCCACAGGTCTACCTTTCATTATGCTTAGATTGAACTCTGTGTCTGGGTTGCAGGCTCACTTGGTTATTCGTAGACATAACTTAGATACTTTCACAATCTCAGCCCTTATATATTATGCTTGCATGTATCCTGTACTTGAGAGCTACCAAGCTAATCTAGAAGAGATGTAAAAAACCACATTAAATGAAATTATAATCAACATTTATGAAAGGAAGCTTTAAAATACAAGAACAATACAATACAAGAACAGCATTCATTCAGGCTTGTGTGAAAGCCACCGCAATTAACTTCTTTTTAGAAATTAAGTCAATTTCTATTAAAAGGTCAAGAAAAATATTGCATTCATGCTTAAATTATTAATTTCATATCCAAAACATTTGTGTAATGCTCAGTTTGTAAAGAATTAGCATAGAACTCTAGATGAACAAGTTATGCATTTAATCATTAGCAATGCCAGGGTTTTATAGGCATCCAAAGGCTCTTGAAATATGAATGTGTTGAGGAAACTGATTGGAGAATTCATACTGGTTATTTCAAACAGAGTATCAATGAAATCCTAGTCATTAAGGTGATTTAGGTGGCAATCTCAGTGCGTTTCTGGAGCCACAACTGAGTGCCGTCATCTGTGGATAGCTGTTGGTGTCTGCTGAGTATGGACCATCTCTCTGTGTCTGCTGAGAATGGACCATCTCTCTGTGTCTGCTGAGTAATGGACCATCTCTCTGTGTCTGCTGAGTAATGGACCATCTCTCTGTTTCTAAGCTTCTTGTCTGAGGGTGTCACTGACTGACAGTGATTGACTGATAACATGGGTAAAGAGACCAGAACATCTAGTTAATATCTCATGATAAGTATTATTTCAACATAGAACAGAAAAATACGACTGCCATACAGACTGGGTCTGCGTAGACAAATATACAAATCGTGTCTATCACAGTGACTAAAGGAACTGAAGGTTGAAAAACATTTCAACATCTTTTTTTTTTTTTTTTTTTGGTTTTTCGAAACAGGGTTTTTCTGGATCACCCTGGCTGTCCTGGAACTCACTCTATAGCCAAGGCCGGCCTCAAACTCAGAAATCCACCTGCCTTTACCTCCCAAGTACTGGGATTAAAGATATGGGCCACCACCGCCCGGCTTACATTTCAACATCTTGAAAAGGAATCACAAACTCAGTGACTGGTTCTCAGTAGGAGTGGCTTTGATTTACTTCTATAGAGGACATTCTACAGCCTGTAGAATCCTTCAATAATTAGTTTTATGTACATGTATGTTTGCATGTATATGGATGGGGGTTCTTGTGTGTGCAACTGCACATGTGTGGGTGCGCTCATGTTGGAGTGGAGGCCAGAAGTCAACTTCAGTGCTCCTTAGGGTCCACCCATTTTATATTTGAGACTGAGCCACTCTGGGACCAAGAACTCATAGATATGGTGTGGTTGTATGGCTAGCAAGCCTGGGGGTCTTCCTGTCTCTGCTTCCCCAGTGCTAGAGAACTGACCTCACTCCATTTTGTTCCTGGACTCCATCCTGAATCTGTAGCCAAGTTAAGTTTCTGTTTACTATAAAACTTGGGTTTGTCTTTCTCAGCACTGGGCCATGCCCTACCCCAGTAACTAGAGTGAATGTATCTTTACTCTCCTAACCCCAGAACTGTTCTCACAAATGCTCTCTATACCTATTCTTCAATGACTCATGTCTTTCACTGCCTGCTCTCACTTCTATAACCAGGTTTATGTTCAACCCCCATTTAGGGGTTTTGCCTATAAAACAAGCTTGAGAAATTGGTTGGGCCTGATCTCATGAACCCTGCTTTAGGGATTACAAGTGCACTAGTGTCCTTTTTGATTTTCTTAATGTGTGTGTGTGTGTGTG
>NW_022196902.1:18431201-18449804 GCF_008632895.1 Mastomys coucha
TGGCCTGAAATGTCAATAATTTTGAGATTGCGAAACTCTGGGTGGAAGAAGGAATTTTAAAAACTTGTCTCAATTCTAAAAAAAACAAACAAACAAAAAAATCAATTTGATTTTTTGTAGGTCCTATGAAAATATTCAATAAAGCTTATAAAAATGTATTTTACTTGCTTGCTGACCCCTGAGATGTAGGACCCTAGGCAGCAGGAGAATATGATTGCATGTTGTCAAATTTGTTTCACTTGTTTGGTGGTTCCTAAGTTGTAAAGCCCATGTCCTGGGAAAAGGTGTGTGTGTGTTATAAGTGAGAGGCTCTTCCCTTGTGCTATGGTTTGCAGACTAGCTAGGTAAAAACAAATGACAAACCATAATAATAAAATATCAAGATTGCCTGCATATCACAAAGGACCAAATAGAATTTGGCCATTATGTAGTTAATGTGATTAACAGGGATAACAAGCAAGATGCTTCAGGGCCCCAGTGGAACATTCGTCCTGAATTATCTGAGCTGACTGTCCACTCTCATTATGGAAATTGAAAGAGAGCCAACTACCACCATGCTACATAGCCATGAGCTGCATGGTGCAATACATCAGTGTAAGAAGGAAAGATAATTACTAAGGATTTTATTGTTCCTAGCTGAGAATACAGCTTCAAATAAGAAGTATAAAAAGACATCATGGCAGGATACTCTGTATTCATGGGTGTGTAAAGAGTGAAGGCCTGCAACCCTGGCAGATAATTTCCTCCTGTGAAATTCCACTACAATTCCTCTTTAAAAATGGGGTGGGATGAAGCTGGTGTGGAGCTGTGAGAGCAATGGCTTTCACGGCTGCAGCCTGACAGCCCGTACTGCTTGTTTACATGAACAGGGTGGGTGAGTTCCTACAAATACCTTCACTTTGTACAGTTATTGGCCTTCACTGACCTTAATTTACAGCTTTACTGTGGGGAGGAGAAATGGAATCCTTGCTAGGCTTGGCAGATTGTTGTGAGTAATTTTGGTGAAGTATGATACATTAATCACACATCTACTTTATACCTTATAACATATTTTACATGTTTTTAAAAAGGAGATATCCTTAAAAATATCTTTGTTAAAACACAGTTCTAGGGGAATCTTTAATACACATATAAAATTAGTTTTGAGATATGTATGTACTTATTACTAGAAAGTTTTTATAATTAACTGAAATATTAAAATTAAGAATTTGACACAATGTCCTTAGCAAGTTATAAAATAGATTGCACCCTTTTTCATTTATTTATGGCACCCTTTTTCATTTATTTATTTATCTATCTAATGAGATCACTTCATAGTAACATCACTATCGGTGGAATATGCACCCACGGCTGTGCTTTAGGGGAAGAAAACTGCTGAGTTTCTACATTTAGCTTCTGTTTCAAGCTCATAGCATTGACAGATAAAACAGAAAATTAAGATAATTAAAATTCCAACCAGATCCACAGACTTAGAGGAGCATGTTTACTACGCAGAGACAAACATGTCAAACGGGGTTGGAGCATTTTGGCTTCTGGTATCTGATTCCAGAGGCAACTGTAGGGCCTGGGAGCTGTACTTCTGCCAGATAAAATGGGCCCGAGTTTGTTATAAACATAAATAGGTACATTGAAATGTATATACACATTTACATTTAGACAGACGATATTTATATAGTAAGTATATAAATGGGGATTAGAAGGAGACTCTGGCTTTATGAAGCCACAGACAGACATTTTTTATGGTAGCAGACCCACACTATAAGGAAGAAATTATTCAAGAGGAAAGAAACTGTTCCAGATGGAAGTTGGGTCTCAAAAAAGGAGTCCTTTAAAGTGGAGTGATATGGAGCAACATTGGAAAAAGACATTGGTTCGGTTAGGAACATTTTCCCAAAAGATAATGGGGCATGGGTAAAATTAATGTCAACTTTCTGTGTGGTTTAGGCCATACGTAACAGTAAGATGGAAAGGGTAGCTGAGATGGAGTAATATCAAGAGATTGGCGTGAAGAACTCCGGATATATGTGTTGAACCTCCAGTGTCCTATGCCTCTCCCTCTTTCATTTTTTAAGACTATGAAAACCTGAAAGTTCTCATTAGCTCCCAGGTTATGCAAAAATAGGAGAAAAATCAACAATAAACTACAATATTGATTGAATAATGTGAATCTAGTAATTAATATATAAATGCATTAAATATATTTATATATTATATACTTGTGTAAAAAATATATAGAAATAGAAATTTAAGATAATTAAAATTGCATCCAGACCCACAAACTTAGAGAAGAATCTTTAGCACCCAGAGACAAAGATATAGTATGTATTTTATGTTTTATATATAACATATAATACATTTATTAAAATATATGATATATTTAAAATATATTTTTATATATTTAATAAAGGATGAGGGCAGTTTATCCTTACAGCTAGATAAGATAAAGGTGTTGTGACGAGAGCAAACCGCAAATCAAAATTGCTTGTTAACTTTGTTCAAAACCCATAACAAATTGCTAACAAATTGAATTAGAAAGCTATGAAGGCGATACAATAGGGCCAAGTGGGCTTGTAAGGTATCAGATATGAGGTTAGTTTAGTATGTAATCAATCACTGTCAGCTTATTGACAAAATGGAAGAAAGCATGCTGTCTCAGATTCTCAAAAGCAATTGACAAAATTCAACAGTCATTTAAGATAAGTTTCTCTTGTCAGCTGGGAACAAAAGGAAATTTCTCTGGTTTAATAATTACTATGAAAAACTTACAACTAACATCATACTTCATAATGAAAAACTCAATGTTTTTTTTCTGTACTATTGGGATTAAGACTCACTCTTACCAGCTATCTTCGATATTGCAATCCCAGTGACTTTATTATGGCAAGAAAGAGAAACAAAGACATGTGAGCCCTAGACCACACCTTCATGTTGCAGAAAATCTTAATGAATGTATGAAAGCAAAACCCAGAAACAAATCCAAACAATCATAGGATATGTCACAGAAATTGACTGCGACTGTATGTACAAACAATAAGCAAAATTTTGTATTCTAAGTGCTGTTTTTCGAGACAGATTCTCATGTAGCCCAGGATAACCTTGAGCTCCTTCTTGTTCCTTCTGCCTCTACCATCTGAGATCTCAGATGGCAAGCATGTGACACCCCACCTAGCATACACAGTGCTGGGAACTGAACTGTACTTACATGCCTGCAAACACCCTTCCAGCTGACATATAGCTCCAGCCCTACAATATTTCTTTTATAACATCCAACTATGAAATTATTGAAAATAAATGTAATAAAGTACATCAAATGTACAATTCCAGCAACAAAATGTTGCTGGGAAATTACTGATCAGATGCAGGTTGACTGAGATACATGCAGGGGTTGTAGATCAAATGACTCCATATTTAAGTTAAGATGCCAGTTGTCTCCAACTGATGCCTTTGTTTAACATTATCTTAATAAGAATTTATAGCAGGCCATTTATAAGGTTTTGTAGGAACTGACAGGTGATTTTGAAATTTGCACAGAACAGCAAAAAGCCTGGATTATTGAAGCTAACTTTTAAAATGAGGAACGAAGGTGTAAATAAGACAATGTAATATTGTCAGAAGGATAGGCAATTGGATCAATAGATGAAATACAATGATAAGGAATGGAACCATACACATGTAGTCAGTTAATTTTCTATAAAAGTGTCAAGATAACTCAGAAAGGAAAATAGTTTTTCAACCATTGATGTCATTACAACTGGATATCCATACGGAAGTAAATTATTCACCACATGCAAAATTACTTTAAATGTATTGTTGAATTAAACATTAAAAAACAAAAACAAACAAATAAACAAACAAACAAAACCCCCAAACTATAAAATCTCCAGAGGAAAACTATAGAAAATGTTTACAGCAAAGGCAGATCTTTCTAAAGTGGGACACACACACAAAAATCATATTATAAAATAACAAAAGTAATAAATTAGACCTTTACCCAAATGAAAGCTACTCCTCTGCTAAAAGCAACATCGAGATAATATATGGATATTCCACAGACTTGGGGAAAATACCACAATACCTATTTCTTGATAATCAAACAAATCTCTCATGAAAGGACATGCAGTGTCACGATTGGTCAGAAAAACTATCACAAGATACTCCCAAGTGTTCAGAAAACTGCCTGAAGTCCATCTTTGCCATGGATCTAGTGGAACTAGAAATACCAGATACAAGATGTAGTATTCAGGGACATAAATGAACACTTTGGAAAACCAAGATTGCAGATGCAATTACATATGCATTCACTGTATAATTCCATACTTAAACTTCAAGCTATTTACCCCAAAGAAATAAAAAACTGTATACTTAAAACACATGCATCCTATTTGATGTAATCTTTGTGTCAAATAATTTGATTTTTAAAAGGCTAGTCTTGGTAACTGCCAAATACTTAGGAGTTGGTTGGCTGAGCCAATTAGATCAGAAATAAACTTACTTTTTAACTATATGTGATTTTAAAAGTATTGATCTTTTAGGTACAGATTATTTGTTTTTGATAGAGGTTTTGTCCATGTTAATAGCTATATTTTGTGTACAAGTGGGTTTAGAGAAAGTCTGGAGTAGTGTTTGAGATCAGCCCAGCAAATGGCAGCCTAAAATGGTTGTAATGTGGTTTGCTTTAACTGGAATTATGATTGATGACATGTACTTTTTTTTAATACATGTGGAATCTCAAGTTAAAGAAAGGGCAAGAAGTAAGAAAAGAATGATGTTAGAGTTAGGGATAAGCATTAGAGTTCCCAGAGCTGGGCAACATCCTGCAGGCTGGAATCATCTGAGGGCAAAGAGATTGGATCCAGATTCCCTGTGTGTGGCAGAGGCTGTATAGCTTGGCCGCAGGCTGACGGAGGCTCATTAATATCCTAATAAGATCAAGCCCAGGGGGATATCCAAAGGCTACAGACTGCTATAATATCTACCTTATCCCAATTTGGGATATGTAGAACAGCATAGTCTGCAGGAATATTCAAAGGGTTGTCTGGCAGCATGTGGACCTGAAGCATCGTTTTTGAGCAGGTACCTGTTTGTCTCCTGTTTTCCCTCACTAATAGGAATGAGCTGAATACAGCACACTTGCTTTGACCCTCAGGCTCCTTGCTTGGGGTAGTTCACCTGATCTCCATACTGCTCACATTTTCATAACAGGAAACCAAGAAACTGACTCAGAAAAAAATGTCACCTGCTTAATTTTACACATTGTCATTAGAAGTTAAAGAATAAACTCACATCTGCCTTCCCATCAAACTGTCCTCCCCACATCTTTGTAGAACCAGAAGGCCATTTTTGTCAGTACATCAAGAATTGGAAAGACCTTTACAGACAGAATCATATTGAAATTCCCAGGAGGCTGACTCATTGAGTTCTAATTTATAATACATAATGAGAAGTTAAATTGACAAGGGAGACAATAGAGCACTGAGCCTGCATTTTCTCACTGAATACAAGGGACACTTGGAAAGCAAGTTGTGTTTATAATATCCCTTAGTGCATATAAACCAGAAACACAGGGCCAGAATGACCTTATGTAATAAGGCCCTGGCAAAAGCCATGCCTTCCTCACTGTGGATGGATGACAATGATTGTCACAGTATCTCAACACAGAGGCCACCAAATTCCTGGAATAAGAGTGCTTAAAATTAAGATAAGAATTTATCCTAGGGCTGAGAGTGTACCTTAGTGACAAAGGACATGCCTATTCTGTGTAATGCCTTCAGTGTGACCCTTTTTCTATACATGCATACACACTCACACACACATACACACACTTGCACTCACACATACACACACACACACACACACACACACACTCATATGCACTACAAAAGCATCTCACATCCTATGATGATCCAATCCCCACTAAAATCCTATTTTAAAACCTTTCTTACAAAGGAAGTTCCCTGTTCCTGATAGTGAGTAGATGATTTTGAAAGAAGGAATTTCTGCCTGAAAGCAGATTTTATTCCAAGCTGACTGGTGCATAGTTTCTGTACATGCCCATCAGTGTTTCAGACTTCTAGAGAGGATGAGTCAAGTCTTGTCTTTTCTGTTAACCATTTATGGCTGGCTCCATGAGTCTAGGCAGAGGAGACGAGGGAACATGTAGAGTTTTGAGACAGACTGCAGCTGTAAGGCCATCCTGGCTCTTCCTAGCTGAGTGATCACAAGCAGAGGCTTACTGTCTCTGCATTTCAGACTCTTTCTTTATAAACAGAGGATAATTGAAGCACATTTATTGCTGTGTGTATATGAGGGTAAGAGACTGATTGTGTATAAAGCTCCAGGCAGTGCCTCACAAAGCGGTCACTCCCAACACACATTAGTTTGCTCTTGTGCAGGCCTGCAGGCTCTCACTCTCCTGACTTCTACTCTCCCGCACATTTGCTGTCCTTCGATGGCGCTCCCTGGCAGTCATACAGCATGAGGCTTGCATTCTCAATGTCACAAATTTCTGAGACTCTTTAGCATTGTAAAAGCCATCTATTTGGTACAAACATAGCACACTCACAGCTGGAATATCAAAGTCTTTATTGTTACTGGTTTTCTTTGTTAGGTTGGTTTGGTTTTAGTTTTGGTGTTTGCTTCTTTGTTTGGTTGGTTGTTTTGTTTTGTTTTGTTTTGTATTTGAGACAGGATCTCTTTCTGAAGCTAAGGCTGGCCTGGAACTAATTATACAACACACTGGTCTCAGATTCACAGCTCTCCCCCTGCCTCACCCTAACAAGTGCTGGGATTTCTGCCATAAGCTAACCATGCTTGGCTAAACATGAGGGGTCTGGGTTTTGTTTTGTTTTTAAGCCTCCTTTTGATGATATCTGTGACCTTGGCTATAATTTTCTCAGATTTTTACCTTTCTTTTGAGTAAGTGAAAATAATTTTATTTCTTCTTCTGTGAGAAAGACTTTGTTGGCTGAATGATGGCAAGGGTTGGGGACAGACCTAGTGACTCATACCTTTATTTGCAGAACCAGGAGACAGAAGTGGGTGGATCTCCGTGTGTTCCAGGTCAGTCTGGTCTATGAAGACCAGGTCAGACAGGGCTGTCCAGTGAGACTCTGCCTGAAAACAAAGAACAAAATTATTGCAAGGCCTCATTTTTATGAAGGCAATGTGTAACTCTAGGATTGTGCCAATGACAGAGATACACCTTTTTCTTTCATTCTACCCTAGAGTAACCGGGATCCTCTGTTTCTCCCCTGTTTGGAGCCAGGGTTGGGGACAGCTCTTCTGACCTGTGATTCTTCCTTGCTAAAGGAAGCAACCTGGGCAGCTTTGAGTCTCTTGACCTCCTGAACTGTGAAGTGCACTCCTCCTCTTGGTTCCTCGATGCCCATCACTAAGCTCTTCTTCTTGGCCATATCCCTTACCCCTTCTCTATCCCACCTGTGATGCAGTGAAAATAAACAAGGGCACAGGGGCGTTTGATATCTGCTCCAAAAGTTGAGCTGACTTCACTGCCAGGCCCATCAGTCTCAGCTAAGATATACATACTCCATGGGACTTGGAAGGAGGCTCTGTAGTCTCAGCCACATAGTCACAATGATTTAACGGAGGGAGGATGGAGAGCGAGGGTGGTTAGCAACAAACAAAGCAGACAGCTTTTGAGCCTGTTCTGTCCTCACTGGAAGCTTCGGCTTCTAACAGAAACTTGCAGTGTGGATGGATGCCCCTTAAACAGGCTCCACTTTTGCCCGTTCACTGATGCCAGCTCGTCACAAAGAAAAAAAATCTGAAAGGTCAAATTACAAATACATTCCGTTCAACAATAAAATGAGGGGGAAAAGTCCACCAAGAGAGCTGGATGTAAAAACTTTGATCAAGAAACAGATTCAATCTGCACTGGACCATGTTTACAGGGAAAGCCGTCTGGCCATGGTCCCGTTTGTATCTCTCTGCTCTGTCCAGAGTGCAGCATACTCTGTTTAGCAGAGTCCTTACCACAGGCAAGAGGCGTTGGCTTATCTAATGAGGACTTTTGCTGCCAGCCACAATGGTTCACTGGATATCTGTGGCACACAAAAGCTATTTTTCTTATTTCTTTTTTATTAGATATTTTCTTTATTTACATTTCAAATAATATCTGCTTTCCTGTTCTCTTATGAAGAAAAAGAAACCTTGTTCCCTCCCCCTTCCCCTTTCTCACCAACCCACCCTCTCCCACTTCCTGGCCCTGGCATTCCCCTACACTGGGGCATAGAACCTTCACAGGGCCAAGGTCCTCTCCTCCCATTGATGACCGACTAGGCCATCCTCTGCTACATATGCAGCTGGAGCCATGAGTCCCACCATGTGTACTCTTTGGTTTGTGGTTTAGTCTCTGGAGCTCTGAGGGTACTAGTTAGTTCATATTGTTGTTTGTCCTAAGGGGCTACAAACCCTTCAGCTCCTTGGGTCCTTTCTCTAGCTCCTTCATTGGGGACCCTGTGCCCAGTCCAATGGATGGCTGTGAGCCTCCACTTCTGTATTTGTCATGCACTGGCAGAGCCTCTCAGGAGACAACTATATCAGGCTCCTGTCAGCCAGCACTTGCTGGCATCCATGATAGCGTCTGGGTTTGGCGACTGAATATGGGAAGGATTCCCAGGTAGAGCAGTCTCTGGATTGTCCTTCCTTCAGTCTCTGCTCCATAGTTTGTCTCTGCAACTCCTTCCATGGGCATTTTGTTCCCCCTTCTAAGAAGAAACAAAGTATCCACACTTTGGTCTTCCTTCTTCTTGAGTTTCTTGTGGTTTGTGGATTGTATCTTGGATAGTTTGAGCTTCTGGGCTAACATCCACTAATCAATGAGTGCATACCATGTGTGTTCTTTTGTGATTGGGTTACTTCACTCAGGATGATATCCTACAGATCCATCCATTTCCCTAATAATTTCATAAATTCATAAATTTTTGATAGTCCACATAAAACCAGATACTCTGAAACTAATAGAAAAGAAAGTGGGGAAGATCCTCAAGCACATGGGCACAGGGCAAAATTTCCTGAACAGGACACAAATAGCTTATGTTCTAAGATTAAGAATTGACAAATGGGACCTCATAAAATTGCAAAGCTTCTGTAAGGCAAAGGACACTGTCAATAAGACAAAACGGCAACCAACAAATTGGGAAACAGCAACCAACAAATTGGGAAAAGATCTCTACCAATTCTATATCTGATAGAGGGCCAATATCCAATATATACAAAGAACTCAAGAAGTTAGACTCCAGAGAACCAAATAATCCTGTTTAAAAATGGGGTACAGAACTAAACAGAGAATTCTCAACTAAGAAATACCAAGTGCCTGAGAAGCACCTAAAGAAATGTTCAACATCCTTAGTCATCAGGGAAATACAAATCAAAACAACCCTGAGATTCCACCTCACACCAGTCAGAATGGCTAGGATAAAAAACTCAGGGTGATAGCAGATGCTGGAGAGGTTGTGGAGAAAGAGGAACACTCTGTCATTGCTGGTAGGATTACAAGATGGTACAACCACTCTGGAAATCAGTTTGGCGGTTCCTTAGAAAATTGGGCATAGGACCAGAGAATCCAGCTATACCATTCCTGGGCATATACCAAAAGAAGCTCCAACTTATAATAAGGACACATGCTCCACTATGTTCATAGCAGCCTTATTTATAATAGCCAGAAGCTGGAAAGAACCCGGATGTCCCTCAGCAGAGGAATGAATACAGAAACTGTGGTCCATCTACACAATGGAGCACTGCTCAGCTATTAAAAACAGAAAAGGTCTTTGAAGCACAGCAGACATGATGAGCCTGGGCGTATGCTCTGCTGCTTCAAGCTCCTCACAGGAATAGCTGCAACCTGTTTCAGTCTTGGAATCTAGAGGGTGGTTAGCAATGCATGCTGCAGACATTTCTTGAAATGTAAACTGTATGTACCCCGAGATTTGTCTTAAGATCTCCCTTCAACTTAGCTGAGAACAGTATTTCCATAATCCTCTGTTGGAATGGGTTCACACTAACACAGGCCATGAGAGTTGTGTAAAATTTCTTCTTTCTTCCCTCCCTCTGTCCTCCCTTTGCCTCGTCTCCTTCTCTCCTTCCCTCCCTCTCTTCCTCTCCTCCCTCTCCCCACGTTTCTACTTCCCCTTCCTCTCCCCCATCTTTTGTCCCTCCCTCTTCCTCTCCTTCCCTCTTTCCCTCTCTCCTGTTTCCTTCTGTTTTCTTTTTCTTTTCCTTTTTTTTTCCGAGACAGGGTTTCTCTGCAATAGCCCTGGCTGTCCTGGAACTCACTCTAGACCAGGCTAGCCTTGAACTCAGAAATCCACCTGCCTCTGCCTCCAAAGTGCTGGGATTAAAGGCATGCGCCATCACTGCCCAGCCCTCCTGTTCCTTTCTATCCCTCTCTCCTTCTTCCCTCTCTCTTCTCTCCCCTCCCTTTCCTCCTGTGTCCTATCCCTCTTTCCCTCCTTCAATTCCTCTTTTCCTCTCTTTCCCACCTCCTCCCTCTCCCCATCTCCTTTTCTCCCTCCCTCTCCCCCTTTCCCTTCCCCTGTCTTGTCCTTTTCCCCTTTCTCTCCCTCCCTCTCCCCCTGTATCCTTCTTTCCTTCCCTCCCCCCTCTCTATTCCCTCTGCCCCTGTGTGTATATAAGTTGAAGAAGTGAATAAGCTCAGATGGGCACATGCCATCATGGAGATCAAAGGGCAGCCTTGGGCATCACTCTTCATCTTCCACTTTTCTTGAAACCAAGTTTTGGGTTCCTTGCTCTGCGCCAGGCTTCCAGGGAGTCTTTGCTCCTTGACTCTCTCACCTGGCCACTGAGCCCATCCAATTGCACTTACCCATGATGCTAGAGTGTAAAGCACAGGTGGAAGCTGGAGAGGATCCCTAGGACTCACACATGCTGCGCAGGAAAGCCTGTCCTTTAGCAACCAAGAAACTTTCTGAGGGAGTTCAAGTATGGATATTAGCTGCATTTCTGCAAAAGAAAAAAAAAGATTGAAACGTTTTCATAAGCCAAGAATAAAATGAGCCCGAGCCATGAAAATAAACAGCAGAAATTAGTGAACAATCATGCAATGTCTAGACTCTAAAATAGTGGAGGTTCTGAGACTGAAGTTTGTGGAGAAAGAAAGAGAGTGTACCTAGAAAATTCCAAAGTTTTCACTGGTGGACAAAAACTAAGAACGTAATGTTGGACCTCAGAGGTAGGAGGTAGAGACTGGAATATTGTGGATGAGGAAGGAAGGCAAGAAAGGGACTTCTATCTGAAGATGGTCTCCCTGCTCACTTAGTTTATGAGGGGGGAGAGAAAGGGGGAGGAGACAGAGACAGAGAGAGGCTGAGACACAAAGACACACATACTCACATATATATAATAGAGAGAATCTGGAATCCTTGCTGCTCAGGAGGCTTAAGCAGGCTCACAAGAAGTGTCAACAGTTGACCACTGCCACAAAGCATGAAGTGGTTAATGCATTTTGAGGATTTAGAATGGGAGGTGACTTAATTAAAACCCAATTATAAAGAATTGGTTATACTATAGGTGCTGGACAGTCCTGCTGTCAGGGCAGCAGCAGCAGCTTTGGACTTCTCCTCTCTGCATGTTGGCACCTCACAGGCAATTATAATGTGTCAACAAAGGGACCATCTTGCCAGGACTGTCACCTCTTACATATGGTTTGCTTTAGAAAGTTAAATATAACTCGGCTCCCTGGTCTCTATGCCACACACATGTACCACATAAAAGCCTTTCGTAGACACAGCATTCATTTGAACTTGAACTTTACACACTTGGTTCAGTCTCCTAATCCTCACTTAAATAAATTAAAATCCTCCTTGTGATTTTTTTCAAAGTCAAACTCCTATTAGATTGTTCTGAAGAAAACTACCCTGACTTCCATTACAAAGAAGCAAGGAAGAGAAGTGTTTCCCTGGCCTGAAAGCAGGGGCTGGCGGGGGTGGGGGAGGCACCATGCTGAGTTAAACAGGGACTCAAGGTATTTCCACAGTTTTCCAGAAGTCTCCATGCCATACGCTTAGCATGGGAGTGGTGGGCATCTTATTCTCTCCCAGCTTCTGGTTAGCAAGGCCATAACCTGGCTCTGGCCCTCATCTGAACCATCCTAATAGCCTACGTACTGTGTTCAACCTGCTGAGCCCCAGACACTTCCCAGCTGTTCCATGTGCTGCCCTGGAGACCTCTGTACCCCCAGAGGCCTTCCACTCCTCCCTATTATCAGCCTGTCCCCCATTCCTGTCCCCCATTTCTTCTCTTCCTCTATATGTGCTGTTGCCTCTGAGTCACTGTAGTTCTGTGTACATTTTCCCACCAGCTACAAGAAGCCTCTCCTCTCTTATTAAGTTTTTTTCCTAGCCACCACCCTGCCCTTCTCAAGTCAGCGAGACCTGGGCATCAGATATCTCTATGGAACTTACCTTATTAATCCTTGTATTCCAGCTATGTGTACATTTGTGGTTTTCCTCCTTTCAGGATGCTGCATTTTCAATTCCTTAAAAAAAAATGCTGTTGTAGGGAGGGTCCAATACATATTCCAGAATAAATCACTTATCATGACTAATAAAATGTCAGGGTAATAATAGTACCGATTTCATTTTAAAAGTTTAATGGTTCAAAAGAATCTTTCCCCTCATTGATAATTAATACCATGCTAGATTGCATTCAAAATAAACATGTAACATGCTTAGCACAGCGCCTGCTACAGGAAGCGATCACCACATGCTGGCTCTTTTGTAATTATAATAGCTCTTGATAGCAGAACTGCAAGCCACTGGTTACAATATTCACAACTGGTTGGGCTAGTAAATAGCACAGTTTTACCATGTGGCAAATTTACAATAGTATCTTCTCAATAATGATAATCTACACTAACATACACTTCCCTGTTTCAATAACAGTTTATAAGCTTAATGTAGAACAGAGGCCAAGAGAAGTGGTGTAAGGTAGTGAGAGTTGTGTGGTAGAGGACTGTCAACAGCCCAACAGGAGGAACGAATACAGTTTTATGAATGTGCATTGAGCATCAGAAAAGGTGAGTAACAATTCAATGAGGACAGATGCTGTGATGCTCTGCCTCCTAGGAAAGGCAGTGAGGGGCCATGGGTGAACTGGAGGGCTTGTAATGAGCTTTATCGGAAATTGGATAGGCCCAAAGCACAAGCAACAGTGTCTAAGTGATTTTCTTGGAAAATACTCTGGTATAGATGTATGGTAGCCTATGCACGGGGCATGGGAAGGCAGGAGGCTAGGCTGCCTTGCACCGAGAGTCTCTAGGGCTGCCCTCAGAAGAAAGTACCAAAGAGGTTTTCTGTCCCCTGGAGGTTACTCCCTCCCGGGGATCTGAGCTAGTTCCTCGGGTGTTAAGAGGAGATTTAGGACGATGCCTGTTTTTTTTTCTTTTCGTCTCTAATGCTGGGTAGGCCTCTTAGTGCTCTCAGCTGCTCCCGAAGTACTGAAATACTGTACCGCTGAGCAGCACCCTAGACAGCCCCTCTCTGAACTTGGGTAGGAGGAAGAACACTGAGATTAGAAATGCCTTGGTTCCAAGGAATTTTCTAAGTTCTTTTAGTTCCTTTTAATGTAGTAGTATGGAACATGCCTCACCCCTTGACCCAAAAATTACAAGTTTAGGGCATTGTTTTTTTGAGCCCCAGCAACAGGTAGCCAAGGATTGGGTCATATGACCCTGGACATTTCTGAACAATGTGGTGGCTGAATTGTCACACTGAAGGAGACAGACATGGCTCTTTAGTACCTGTTCAACAAATCAGATAAATAGCTGTTTCATCATTTGAAGCTGCTTTACTACAATCACCAGTGGGTCATCCCACGACTGCATGAACAATTTCATGGTCCAAAGAACCTGTTAAATGCACACAAGAGAACACAGTCCCATGTTTCTAAAGTAGTTGCTCTTATAAGGCAGTTACTGGTGATGTCAAATGGGTACTTTAGAAAATCCATGGTAAAAGGTTTACAAACCTAAAAATACCCTCACATAAGACTTTTCTGAAGTCTTCATTCCTAATTATTAAACAGGGTTAGAAACTGGGGCACTATAAAACTGTAAAGGCACATCCTCTATGCTTTAGAAACAGCTGTGAGCATTTCCTTGTGGTGTGGCTTAAGGGATGTAAAGCAAAAATTCATGGTCACACTAGGCAGAGCTCATCATTAAATGTCAGTGGAAACATCAGACTCCCAGAATAGGTTACACTGTCCCTGAAAGTCAGCTGAGTTCTTGGTCTTCTTGTTGTTGTTGTTGTTTTGTTTTAAGTTAAAAGTTACCTTGTACATGAAATGAGGGAAATGAGCCACAGATAGAATTAAATTACACAGACTTGGCCTGGATAGGGTTTAGGTAACCAACTAAAGAGTTCAAGTTGGGATGGCAACTTACCAACAAGTGATCACTTGCCTAGCATGTGTAAAGTCCTATTCAATCCTAACTAGCAAAATTAAAATAAAAAAATTAATAAATGAAAAAGGTCTTGAAGTTTAATTAAACCCATTAACATTAGTGGCATATTGAATCTTATAAAGATAATAATAAAAAATGAACACTTGATTGTGTGTAATGACATGTGTATGCCTGGGCCATACAGGGAAAAGAAAATAGAAGGAAAGAGAGTGAGTGAGAGAGAGAGAGAGAAAGAAAGAGAGAGAGAGAGAGAGAGAGAGAGAGAGAGAGAGAGAGAGAGGTCGTCTATATAAAATTTGACTCTTAAATTGTAGTGTGTGATAAACTGAACATGAAGTAGAGCAAGGATAAGGGGACCTAGAAGGAGGGTGCCTTGTAGGTTAGGAAGTGGCAAAGATTGTTTTATGACTAAGTTCTAGTCAGGCTTTTGGTGAGGCATCACACTGGGTCCCCTTATCTTGGGCCTGGCCTAGTTTTAGCAAGCATCCTGCTAAGTCTTTGTTGAGAGAATCCCTACCTTTGGTGTCCCACCACCCTGGCCTGCCATGAGCAAGAACTCCTGTCCTTAGTGTCTGTTCTTAGTACTCCCTACCCACTGCCCCCCCCCCCACTTTGCTTGTTGACTTTTAAGTCCTCACTTGCCCTTGAAGTATTTAGAATAGAGTTCCATCACTCCCTGTTGTGGCAGTCCTACCTCTAGTACAAGAACCTGGAATACAGTGTCTGTAGCTCTAACAAGAACAGAGACAGGGAGAAGACAGTAGGGGCAGGAAACAGGAGGAGGAGGAGGCCAGGAGGCAGATGGGGCAGCTCAGGGTGGTCTCTGACTCTGTTGCCTGCCCTTGGGACCCCTTTCCTTCTACTGGATTGCCTCATCTATCTTTACTAGGAGAGGAGTTGCCATGGCTAGTGGATATCTGTTGTCTTCCGGTTAGGTGCTCTAGGACTGAGATGAACAATTATCTGTGGGAGCAAACAGTTAGTAAGGAAAGACACAGACACCAGGTAGAAGTGATAAGAGAGAGAGCTTTACTGTAATTCACTCAGTATTTATAGTTAGGCTTGGGAACCAGACCCAGAGGAATTCGACACTTGCCCATATAACATAAACAGGAGAGAATCCATTAACACCAGACCAGAAGGAGATCTTGAAAGGAAGATCCGGTAAACATTTTAACATAAGTATGAGACTTGCTAAGTCTATGATCTAAGGAGCAGCAGTCAGGACTCCTTCACACAGCAGGTGCTCAACTCCAGCTTGCAGCCTGTCGGGGCTGCTTACAGAACCAAGTCACTCCCAAGCAACAAGGTTGGGGGACGGAGTCCACAGATATCCACAGAAAGTCTCCCCTTTTCTAAAGAAAAATGGAGGAGTGAGTGAAGAGTAGGGTAGGAAGAAGAAAGGTAGGGAAGGAGGCACTGGGAAGAGGAAAGGGAGGAGAACTGTATATAAGTGTATATAGATATATGTATGTGTGTATATGTGTACATATGTATTACACATGTATGCATATATGAATGTATATATGTATGAATATGAATATGTATAGATGTATAAATGTGTATATATATGTGTGTATTTGTATGTATGTGTATACACACGTCTATATGTGTGTTTGTATATGTTTATATATGTATATATGTATGAATATATATATGTTTATATGTGTGTCTATGTATATATGCACTGTTTTAATAAATAGATAAAGAAAATGTGGTCTACATAGACAGTGGAGCTTTCTTCAGCCACAGGACAGAATCATGTCCTTTTTAAGAGAGGACATGGGACCGAAGATCATTGTGTCAAGTGAAACGAGTCAGACTCAGAAAGTCATATTTGTGATCTAGACTTAAAAGATGGAAGTAGAAGAGGGGGCTATTGGGGAGGAGTGACAGAATTAGAAGACTATTTAGCTACAGGAAGGAAACACACAGGAGAAGGGAGTAGGGATCAGAGAGGGCAATGTGGGTAAATCAGGTTCTACACATGTATGAAAATATTATAATGAAACCTCTTATTCTGAACAATCAGTATGTGCCAAAGAGAAAGTATATTACCTCAAACAAGCTTCTTTTCAACTTCACAGAGGGTCATGTGAGTGAGCGCTGGAGTCATGGGGACTTACGGGTGGTGATAATAGCAATGAGGGTCCTGGAAAGCAGAGTGAGGTTACAGTAATGGGGGAAGGTTTCTTCATGGGAATGAGAGTTTTGTCATGTGGATGAGGGTTTTCTCTTTGAGTAAATGATGTGGTCATGAGGATGAGTTTAGGTCATGGGGATCAGGATTGGGGAGTCACATAACGACGTCACAGCAACCTTATGTGCTTCAGCTCTAACAGGCTCAGGTCAGGGTGTAAGAGCATCAGCTGAGAGAAATGAAACAGACCTACACCTTAGTTAAGGAAGTTCTGAGTGATCTGAGTTGTGAGGCCACAGACAAGGGCTAGGATGAGGTCTGCAGATGCCTTAAGTGTGAGCTGCTTCCCTTTTACCGTGGACCCAAGCAAGGAGAGGAAAGTTGGGTCCCAAGAGAATCAATCTGCTTCCTGCTGTGTGACTAAAGGCTGGTGATCCACTCTGTTAGTGACTTACCAGCCCACATCAGTGATGCTTAGGATTTAGAAAGGCTTCTGAAGCCATCCCTACACATCAAACACTGCTCCCCACCTCTTGTCTGCAGAGTCCCACACCTCCACCTGCCCAGCTTCCCCTCTAGCTTCAAACACTCTTTCTTCTGACATTTGGAACCTGTCTTGGAAAACAAGAATTCCAGCTCATGACTAAATCTGCCCCAGCAACTTTTGGTCCACCACTTTAACAAAACAATCAAACAACCCCAAACCATAGTTCCTTCCATTCCATGCTACAAGATTGCTATACCTTCTCTGGAGTTCAGGGGTTTGCTTCTTAATTCATGGGCAACTAACAGGCAAAAAAGGCGCGCATCTAAGCATGCAAATCAGATTGGCATCTGAAGAGCATTTGCCCTGTGCTTTGACTGTGTGTTCCTTTGAGATAATTTTCTCCTTCTCATTTGGCCTATGGTATGTTATCTTGCTCCATCACTGTTTGAAAATAGGATTGTGTATTTGACAGGTGGGGACAGGATTGTGTCTGACAATGGTGTTCTAATGAGTAATATGGCCTCGAGCTTCCATATTCTGCTAACCGTGGACTAATCATGATAGTTATGACAACAAATGGGACTGGAAGTCCTGTAGGCACAGGCCAATACAGTATTGTCACATCTGAAAAGACAAAGCTTTCCAATCCATTACAGACAAGCAAGCTGCAATCAAGACGGCATGGTCCACGCATCCTCTGGCAGGGCCACTTTTAAAAGCCAGGAACCCACAGTGCTGATTTCATGTCCTCCCACTCATTGGCTGTGGGTGGCAATCAGCCATGGATGTGATGGAGCAATTGACCTTTATAGAAATGAATGAGCATTTCAGGTGAACATGGATTGGGACCAGTTTAACTTTCATTAAGCGGTAAGAACTTGCTTGCTATTTGGGTCAGAATAGCTTGATGCCATTAGAGTTTTAATTGGAAACACGCAAGCCTTAATTACCTGTTCATCATTCTTGTTTGCTGTCAGTGAGAACGGTCCTATTTTTAATTTTCTTAGGCCTTAGTTCGGCTCTCTACCTACCACCCATGGCTGATTAAATTGCTTGGACTAAATTTAGGGCATTTAGTATTTAAAATCGTTGCAATCTTTGGAGGAGTGTCACAGATTAGGAACATAGCTAATTATAACATGGATTTCAGAAGCCTACTTCCTTTTGGGACCAGTGGCCCATTCCAAACATCTGAAATAGACTCTCCTGGGTGCATACTAGGTAGAAGATAAGGTTGATTTGGTACAAAACAGAGCCAGTTGAGCACCTACTCTCTAGTCCCCCAGGTAAAAGAGTTTGTTCTCACGAGTCTTATTGCAGCTTGAATTATCTGCCCACAATCCCTCTGGCAAATGTTCAACCCCACTCCAGTTGCTCCATGAATACCTGGCAGGCTAATTCTCAAGGAATAGCAGCAATGGTCTGGGATGTAGTAAAATCCTAAAGCGAAGAAGCCTCCTCTCATTCACCTCTTGTCACCCACCCCTGACATCACCTCCCCACCCACCCCTGACGTCACCTCCCCACCCACCC
>NW_022196902.1:18450974-18461461 GCF_008632895.1 Mastomys coucha
CCCCTGACATCACCTCCTCACCCACCCCTGACATCACCTCCCCACCCATCCCTGACATCACCTCCTCACATCATACCCATATCCCCACCAATCTCTCTGTCTCAGACATGTACATGCACACATGTACATGCATGCAGGCACACACACAGTCTTCTCTCATCATCCCTTGTATGTAGACACATCATCAACCCACTGCCTCCCTATGCCCCATGGCTGCTTTGTGATATGACTGGTCAAGAAATATCTTTCTCACTGTAGTGTCCCTCGAACTGATACACGTGAAAGTGGAAGTCCCTTTGGGCTCCAGATGACTGGATGACATAAGAGCATGCCACTGGCATTTGTCATTAGTGTTAGCTGCTACTATGCACCTACACTAAACATTTTGCAAACATAGATATCTCAATCCTTTCCCTAGAAGGCATTCACTACCATCTCTATATTTAAAATGAGGAAACTTAAGTTGATTTGCATAAGGCCAGTACAGGATAGTAAATAGCTGAGCCCTTTCTGGCAGTCCAGTTCTAAATTCTTCATCCTTGACCATTTCTTTGTATTGACAAAGTTGTTTACAAACTAGAGTGTACAAGGAGCTGCCCATACTTCATAGGAAATAGGACAAAGACAGTTATCAGCAGTGGGAGAGTGAGATGTCTGGGCATGACTTACTGACAGAATGGGTGGAGCTATGAATGGGTGGGGTCTGGGGCACCTGATCCTAGGGAGATTGTGAAGGTGAAGAAAGGAAGGCCCTGGAGCCCACCTGGCTCTTCCTTTGAAGTGGCTATCCCTGAGGTATCCGTGAGCAGACTGCTTGTTCCTATCTTATGGTCTCCATCTAGTCTTCTGTAACATCCAGTTTAAGCATGCAAAGGACGATATTCCCTAACTCTGAGGATTAAGCTGTTGGCATTTCTAGGCGCCCTTATCCAACCCACAGTAATGAAATTGGCAATGAAGACTGGACACTGTGCTGTTCAGAATGTGGTGAAATGAGAATTGTCCATATCACTAATGAGTACACACAGTAGAGAGGATGCAGAGCATGTAGGCATGTAGGAGGGAGAGAAAGAGAAATAGAGGGAGAGAGAGAGAGGAGGGAGGGGGAGGGGAGGGCAAAGGGAGGAAGAGAGGGAGAGGAATAGAGAGAGAGAAAGAGAGAGGGGGAGAGGGGAGGGGAGTGGGAGTGGGAGAGGGAGACAGAGAGGGAGAGACAGAGAGAAGAGAGAGAGAGAGAGAGAGAGAGAGAGAGGACTTACTTTACTTTTTGGGCACATGTGCCTAAGAAGTTCAGGAGAGGCCACTAGGTCCCCTGTAGCTGGAGGTAAAGGCAGTTGCAAGCATACTGGAAATGAAGGAATGAATTCAGATTCTCTGCAAGAACAGTGTGGGAACTTAACCACTGAGCCATCTCTCCAGGCCCTTGTATTTATCTTAGCCAGCCATTTTCACACCACACACCCTCTCATTGCCTTGCATTGCCAGTATAGTTCACCCAGAGGGGAAGTAGGGGTCTAACTGTGTTGTCTCACCACTTTCTCTGGCTTTGGACTCTGCTTCTTCTATAGTGCTTGCTGCATATACACAAGCATCCTTACACCGAGGCATAGGAAATAACTATTTGTCCCTGTTCCTACTTTAAGCCACGCAAGTGAGATCTCTATTTTAACACTGCTCACAGCATCCATATGTATGAATTTAGACTGAGTTTGGCTAACAGCACTAGAAGCCGAAAAGGAAATTACAGGGATTTTCCTTCCCTGTAGAAGCTAAGTCATGTTTAACTGGACAAGGAACTGGAGGTGCTGTAAGGGCCCAGATTCTCCCCAATTCTCCCTTTCCTTGGTGTGTTTTCCTGGCCTTCTGTCAGGGATGCCATTGTAGGGCTCAGCTTTGAGTTATAACTCACAGGGAGGGCAGATGAACCAAAGACAAAAGGGATCTCAGCTTGTGTGCTGCCCTTTCAGTGAGCTTCTAAAGCTTTTCTCTGCGAAAATGGGTTGGAAATCGCTCTGGGTATCTGAGCCATTGGTGCCTGTACCATTGTGCTTCAGGGTGAGTGTGCAGGGACCTCAAACACACGAGCTGATAAAATACTGAGGAGCCCAAAGATTCCATCAAGGTGAGTTGTAGCTATACTGTAGGCTCATTCAACATGAAATTTTCTAGAGGTTGCTTCACTATCTACAAAATGTGGAAGAGTATAAGCCACTGAACTAGAGGAAGTAGAGCTCTATGTGTCCTAGTGAAATGTCTTTATCAGAACTTCACTTATACTATTTTGTTTGTTTGTTTGTTTCAAGAGAAGGACATAGGGGTTTAAGAGATGACTCAGCTGTTAGGAGCAATGGCTGCTCATCCAGAGGATCAACGCTTGATTCCCAGCACTTACAAAGAGGTTAACTACTATAACTCCAGTTCAGGGGCTCCAATGCTCTCTTCAGGCCTTTATGGACAGGTACTAAAGAGTTCTCACAGAGGACCCACTAAGCCTGACAATTGTCTTTAACTTCAGATCCAAAGGGATTCTGAAAGGCTGGAGAATCTTAGAATTTAAAATGAGGGCATTTAATAGAAATGTATGTATAATGTGTAGCCCTTACCTAAAAGGGGGCATGGAAAATCTCTGTGTCAAGCCAAAAAACGAGAAGTAAGTAGTTCCAGGAACTTGGCTAACTCAGAGCCTCAGGGCTCTGGTTCCCGATACCTGCCCCTCCTGACTGATTCACAATGAGGGTGGAACTAGGAAAGAAGGTCTACTGGTTTATGAGACTCTCCACCCTGTCAACCGGTAGATGAAGATTACATTCCTAGAATGAATATGTTCCCCTCCCTAACTGAATACCCTGGGCTGGGTCCCTCTAAAATTTTCCACTGTTCTGTTTCCTTGGTAACTCTCTCCCTGCCCTCAGCTTGTGGTTTCCCCCTTAAATACCCCTCACTTCTTGTGTTCGGGGTTGAACTCCTCTGGCCGACAAGGTCACGAGATCGACCCCGGTACTGGTATCCCCAATAAACCTCATGTGATTGCAGCAAGTTCGGTCTCTTATGAGTCATTGGGTGGTCGCGTCATCCCAAGACATGAGTAAGGATCTCCCCAGTTCTGGGGGTCTTTCAATCCAACACCTTCTTCTGACCTTTGTGGGAACAGAATATATATGTGGTGCACAAACATACATTCACACATACAGAGTAAACATACACATAAAATAAAAACAAATAAATCACAAAAATTAAGTCAAGGAGATGTCTCCCAGGCTAACCTCAAACTTGGGATACCCCTGCCTCAGCCTCTCAAGTCTTGTGTTTAAAAGCTTGCTTGTTTTGTATTACAGTGCTATAAAAACAAATGAAATTTAAGAACAGACATATATTTCAGAGACTTCCCAGATTCATTCTTACAGATGAGGGAATAAACCTGAGCAGGAGATGCACAATTTACTCAGGGTTGAAGTAAAAAGTGACACCCAGAGTGTATCTTCACCCCAGGAGCCACCCTGGGCCAGCCCCAAGGACTGGTATGGAGCTCACCAGCCCGTGCTCAGGAGCTATGTAAACAGACTTTGCATGATCGCAAGTCTTTCTTTTCTTGTACACCCAGAAAATAATTTCAGGCAATTGCTGCTGTTTTGATCAATACAGATTCTATTTATATTTTTATAATGCAAATTTGATTTAAGAAGGAAGATGTCTAAGCTAGAAGTAAGGAAATTCTAGTGTTTGCCTGAGAAGTGTAATATACTCTATCATCTACATATCTACTTGTTAAAAATATAAATAGGAACATCTTCAAACTAGTGTTTATTTTTAAATATCAAAGATGATGATAAATAGCACGACATGGTTAAAAGCACGACATTTGTAGTAATGTTACCATAGTAACTTCAGATCCAGAATTGACTTCGAGTCCCTTTATGCCTTAAGTATTTTAAATTCAAATTACTTTCACTATTTTTTAACAAAGTAAAATTACAAACCTACTTGATATCACATCTCACTTTATGTCAGACATTAAACAAAATGATCATAACAGTTCTCGATCTTTTACAACTAGCTGCAAGCAAGGTCAAAGTACTAATTACTGCCTTGACATACTTTATTAGCTCAATGGCTTTATAATATGGCTGTAACCATTGTTAAGTGAAACACTGAAGATCATGCAAGTCAGTAAGTTGGATCCTGTCCCCAGGCCTGCTAGTGTTACCGAATGACCTTAGGACAGCCAACCCATAGTGTCTGCATCAAGTGCTCTGAGGCCAGCTGTAGAGGACCACATCTTCAGTTTCACCATCTATAGAATTTGGTGAGTGGAGTTGTCTGTAAGGGGCTTACAATGGAGGCTTCAAAGACAAAGTTTTCCTAAATAATCTCATTGCTCCCAAACAATGTGATTAGCTTGGAATGCTAAGCCACTGAGACCTTGACTGGATGGGTATCTTCTAAGAGTTGGGCCTCTCTCTCTCAGTGGTGGGGAGGAGAAAGGTGTTGTCGAAGGACAGGGGGAGGAAGGGAATCCACCACCAGTCAGAGAATCTGAACGCTTCCAGCTACTGAAGTGAGTGGTTGAGGGTATGTGGTGGTGAACTGTGGAGAGCCTTTGGAGGGCCGCTGGCCAGGAATCTGACATTGGCCAAGGACAAGGAAGTGGGCTTCAGGCAGGAACCTGACATTAGACCATGACAAGGAAGTAAGCTCAGGCAGGAATCTGACAGTAGGGCCTGATAAGGAAGTAAGTTCAGGCAAGAATCTAACTAAATTAGGGAAGTAGGTTATAGGCTATCGGGAAGTAGGAATAGGCTACATAATAGGGAAGTAAGTTCAGGCAGGAATTTTAATCTTAAGGAGGAACAAAAGAAGTAGGTTCGGGTAAGAATTGGATTTGGGGCTTGGACAAGGAAGTGGGCTCAGGTATTTTGGTCATTCTGACAAGTCCTTGGAAACAACTGTCATAGGAGTGATCACGGGACTCTGCTTATTGCTTTGCTAGTTCCTTATTGTACTGCTTGCCTTTAATACTTGCATGTGATTAAAATGGTATAAAATCGGATTGGGAGAAAATAAACCTGCCTTCAGTCTCAGAATTGACTGGGGTCATGCTGCAGCATTGTCTAATTGTCTTTTTCTTTTCAATCCTCACTCCTGCGCTCCAAAACCTGTTGACTGACTGAGCAGGCTTGGTCACATGACCAATAATCTCAGGATGCTTTTGAAGCCAGGTGTGAAAGTCTGAAAAACTCAGAAAAGAAGCAGAAGTTAGAGCTGGCAGTCAGTGTAGTCAGTCAGTGAAGTGACAGACCCTTTTAAAGCATGGGATTGAAAACACTTGAAGATTCAAAGACCATGCAGACAACCTTAAAGTGAAAGTTAGGTCTAGAACTAACCCGATTGCCTGTTCACACCAGCATCTCTGTCCATACAGATGCCCAGGCTGTAGGAGGGAGAAATGGGCATCTTTATAGAAATGGGAAACTGAGCCAGAAGAGAAAGGGAGGCAGTTGGAGGAAGTGGCAGGTAGGGAGAAAAGGAGAATGTGAGAGAGGGAGAGAGAGAGAGAGAGAGAGAGAGAGAGAGAGAGAGAGAGAGAGAGAGAGAGAGAAGCAGACGAATGAGAAGGAAAATATGGAATTAGCTGGAAGAATAATGAAGGGACCCAATGCCTTCAACCTGTCTGAGCATGAGAACTACCTGGGAGAACTTCCTATTGCTTCTTGTTTGTTTTCTATCTGTCTGTCTGTCTGTGTGTGTGTGTCTGTCTGTCTCTCTGTCTGTATTTGTTTATTTATTTGTTTAATGGCTGCTTTATTTTGTTGAAAAGAGGCCTTGCTGTGTAACCTTAGCTGCCCTTGAAGTTTTACCAATTCCGTCCTTGCCTTCTGACGGGCGAGAGGGAGGGTACTTCCCTCTCCCTTCCCCACCCACTCTCCATTTCAGTTGCTGAAACATTTTGTACAGTGCACAGAATGTGTGTAGCCCATACTTTAAGTTTAACGAACCATAATACATCAAACACCCACAGGGTGACCATACAAGTTTAACATTTGACATCATCCACTTTTAAAGCTGCCCAGATTTCTGTCTCAGCTTCCCCTTCTCTTCACTGTGTTTAATATTGTTGATCTTACCCTGAATTTAGAGCCAATAGATATGAGGTTATTTGTAAAAACAATGTAAAGGACAAAAAATGGTAAGAGCAATAATGGTGTGAGTGAAAGATTCGGTTTTATTGAACAATTTCTTTTCATGAAAACCTTTTTAAGTTTCTATAGAGTTGGAAATGCAGTGTCTCCCAGCAGCAGAGGCCACTTGGGTGGTCTCTGGGTGCAGGCAGTATCCTGCAGAGTGGGCCTGCAAGTGTGGGTTTTTTTTCTGAGGTGATACTTTTTGGCTTGCAATTTTAATAAATGAGTTGTGTGTGTTCATGCCCAAACTACCAGAGTAAACTTGTCTGTCACCTGGCACATTCTGTAAGATTAAAGTCATTAGAGTCACTTACGGGGACAATTCTTGCAGTACTCAGCGGCCCTGGGGAAGTCACTTTGTTACTTTGTCACTCTGTTACTTCGTTAATGATAAGTTACTAGAATCTCCCATAAAGAAGACACTGCTCTGCTGAATTTAATGGAACTCTTAGATGGGTCTCTGGGCCTTTTTAGCCTAGCAGGTCTTAAGCAGCCAGTCACTAGAAGTAATTCACAAGGAAGAGCATGGGAGTGGGGGGTGGGGAGGATGCAGGCAGCAGAGAGCAGGGAGCAGGAGAGCTGAGGTTTGCCTCCTTGAAAACGGGATTGCCTCCCTCTCCATCTGGCACAGAACTGCTTGTTGTGAGGGAGTTTGGATGGACATAACTGGTCAGCAAGGCCTCCAGAGCTTTCCAGGTAACCTATGCTTTCCTGTAGCTGTGCTTCCAACTCCACTACTTCAGGACAACTAGCAGCAGCATCTGACTTTGTTCAGAGACATCTCTGAGGAAGTTGGTAAGTGGTCAATGGGTACTATCCTCAGGCCTACATGATGGAGAAGTGACAGACAAAATTTAAAATGTGCTAAGTTAATTTTGACTGGGGTAGTGAGGCCACCCGAGCCTTCCTCCACCTCAGCAGAAGTGACATTTGGATCAGCTGTGTTGTGGGAAACTGTGCATCTACAGCTTCTTCTTATTAGCTGCCATCTGTAGCTCCTCTCTCTCCTAAACTCAGGACAAGAAAAAATGTCTGCACACATAGAACGATTCCCCTTGTGGCAGGTTCATCCTTAACCAAGAGTGATAGAGAAGCAGCTATTTTAGAGAGTGTGTCTATAACGGATTGTCTCAAATATTATTCTCAAACTATCTGTGAAAAACAAGAACTCAGCTGAATCCTGGGGCCAGCCCAAAATTACTGAGCTCGAAGCACTTACATTTTAATGAGTATAGTAGGATAATTTTCCCAGTTGTGGGATAGAATTCTGGGCTTCACAGATTGTAGGGAGAGTGGCTGATACTGAAATCTGGTTCTGTATCTGGAGCTGATACTGAAATCAAATGTTTCTGATTATGAAATGATTCTGTCAATAAAGATGACAGAAGGTAATCAATGGGCAAAGGTAAAGAGGTGGGAATTCTGGGAGTCATGAGGGAGAGGAAGGAAAGACAGAAAAAGAGCTTTTTTAGCCAGGCTTCAGAAAGAGAAGCACGGACACCGTGTAAGGTCTGGGGGCCAACTAGAACCAGTGGTAACCTCTGCCACCAGCAGAATTATGGCTGTTGAGTTTACAGCAATAGACTCCATGTCCAGCAGTTGTGTTATTTGTGTGGTTTTAAAATATTAAGGCTGTCTGGTGTTTTCCATCCATTGTGACTCAGGTGGGCAGGAGGAGAGGCACAGCCTCAGAGCAGTGGTTAGAGATTTGGTGGAACTAGTCATGAAGGGTTGGAGGAAGGATGGAAGTTCCCAGGGGGCAGAGAACCAGCTGGCTGTTGGTGGAGCTATTTCAGGAGTGGGGCTAGTGGCAGCTTGTTCTCAGAGCTAAGCCAAGAGTGCAGTCCCGAGAAGGTGGTAGCATGGCTTCTTAAAACTACATGACCAACCAAAGAGTATACAGGGTAGGACTCATGGCTCCAGCTGCATATGTAGCAGAGGATGGCCTGGTTGATCATCAATGGGAGGAGAGGCTCTTGGTCCTGTGAAGGCTATATGCTCCAATGTAGGGGGATGACAGGGCCAGGAAGCAAGAGAGGGTGGGTTGGTGAGCAGGGGGATGGGGAAGAAAATAGGGGTTTTTTCCCCGAGGAAAAAACAAGGAAAGGATATCATTTGAAATGTAAATAAAGAAAATATCTAAGAAAAAAAAAAGAAAAAATACACACTACAACACATGTCAGATATTTACTATGCCATTGAGCTATAACCTCATCCACATAAGAAATTCATATCTAAAACCCATGGTCTTCCCTAGTCTTTAAAACAGAGAACTTTCTGTTTGATAATCCAATAATAAGTGGTCAATATGTCAGTGGTGGTATGAGGACTCAGTTTTTCTGCTCCAATCAATGTTCCCTCCACCCTGTATGGACAGCCTGCCTGTCCTACAAATCGTCATTCCTTAAGTTTAGTCAAGAAAAGTCATCATTATTGTGCAACACCTTACCTAGCAGAGGAAATCCTTTACAATTCAATACTTTGAATTCAAACACAGTGCATGGAAGAATGCTAAGTAGAAACTTCAATTTGGAAGAAGGATTGAGTTTCCAATCTGACACACATTTATTTTCATCTGCTTGTCTTAGCTAGACAACCCCTTGAGATGCTTCTGTGAATGGCTTCTAGTACATCAGAGTGCTGGGTGATAGTGGCGAACGGCTTCTAGTACATCAGAGTGCTGGGTGATAGTGGCTGCAGGGATATATGTGGACTCTTGTGGATTGGAGGGTGGGAATCACTCCATTGAGAAGTGGAAACTTGAGAGAACAAAAGGACCCTAAGATGTAACAGAGTCAGTCTTAATTTTTATGTTAAGGCTGCTTCTGCCAATATCAATAGCTCACGTTTATGATGTATCAACTGTGTTCACTTTATCTTCTCAGCACATTAGGAGGAAGGCATCCTTATTATGGCTGTTGGTGTTGTATCTCAAATGTCTAACTGAGGTTCCCATTAATATATCAAAGGGGACACTGACCACCAGGTTCTCCCTGCATCCATCAGTCCCTACCTGTTACAGGGTACAGCTGGCATACCTGACCCCATACCCTAAACTTCTCCAGACCGGGGCATCCATCCCCACAACTCCACTGATTCCTATATAACTCAGCCCTTCTGGCTCCGACAGTCTCTTGGCCAAGGCTGCCTACTCTCCCCCCAACCCAGGTCAGTGGCTCCTCCTCCCTTCTTCCCTCCCCACGTTTGTCCCATGGATTGACTTAGGACCATGCTCACTTATGGACTCTCTCAGATATCTCTGCCCCTGGCTCTGCCTTCACTTTAATCTACCATAAACTTTCTCCTCCATCATGCCTAGGAGCAGCCATGTCCTTTCCTTATTTACTTCTTCCTTTATTTTTCATTCAGATGAGAAGATTGAACTTGCCAGAGAGACAAATGTAGTTCTTTCACCTCAGATTCTGGCTCTTATCAAGAGCATTATGGGAGGCCTGGGCTCCACAAAGTTCTGCTTGTCAAACACCATGGCCTTGTTCACATACCCAGGAAAAAGCCCCGTGTGAGCAGAAGTGGGACAAAGCTTCCAGCAGACTTCTGTAGGAAGGCAGTCTGTCTAATCTGAGAAAATAGATTGTGGTTTAGTTCATGATTCAGGATTCTCCATACCAGCACCCTGTCTCTCTGCCACGATTTAGCAGGATGGTCCTGAGTTGAATCTACAGGGCCACCCTCCAGGGGTCTAGCAGGAGAACCGGAGTCTGAAACCCCAGGGCCCAGGCCCAGGGAGCTTAACTGCTAAGAGATGGAGCTCTTTAAAGAGTCCTTGACCACCTTGATTTCTTTATGCCTGTTGTCTTTTGGATGCAAATTACCATTTCTGCTTTCTTTTTCTCCTCCAAGGCATCTGCTTTCATTTGAATTCATTCATATAAAAATAAAGGGGGACATGAAGACCATTCAAAGAGATTGTTCTTGTTCTGGGACCCTTCAGAGAAGGCCTGGGCTATGGGGTCCTGGAGCCCTCTGGGTAGTTTGTCACCAAAGGAGAGATGGTTGGGCTAAAAGGAAGATGGTGTTGGGGGTCTGAAGCAAAGGTGACTCTGTATAAAGCAAAATAAGAAAACAGAGGAGAAGGGAGGGAAGAAAGGAGGGAGGGAGAAAGGGAGGGAGGGAGAAAGGGAAGGAGGGAGAAAGGAAAGAAAGGGAGAGAGGTCCAGCAAAAAAAGAACACAAGGTACTCCAATTGGATCACATGATTTTAATGTCCAAGAATTATATTAGATTAGAATTGTCTCAGATAATTTACTCTGTTCTCTTTGATTCCACCACCACCACCACCACCACCAC
>NW_022196902.1:18461489-18466702 GCF_008632895.1 Mastomys coucha
CCTGTTTGTTTCTGTTTCCGTGGCTCCCTAGCAGGAGAACACAGCAGGCAAGATCTAAGAGCCAACACTCCAACCCGTCTTACCAGGCACCCTGATTGCTTTTGGGTCCCTTAAAGGTTAAGTTCTATAATCAACACAGAAAAATTTTATCGGAACCTAGAATTTCTCTGTAGCTAGTTTTCAAAAAGTGCCATGGCCTTTACTTGGAACATTTTCCCCAGAGAGCCAAACTAAAGCTTTCTGCTGACTGTGCCCAGAGAGTCAGAAAACTGCTCACAGGGTACCCTTCCTTGTGTGCAGCTGAACAAGGTCATACCTAACACACTGCAAAGACCTTGGGGAGAGGCCTTCTGGTGTTTGCCTCAGCATCTCTTCCCTTTCAGGCTGAAGCACTCACAGGCATCCTGGGATAGAATTTGGGTCCCTAAGTGAGCCACTTAACATTGCTGCAGAGGTGCTGGGGCCTGGGTCAATGAGCTCAGTGGGAAGGCTTTCATCCACCTCAAGGCCACTCCACCCCAACAGCTCTTAAGTGTCTTTGTTGTAGCTGCCTGTGTTTTCAAAGGAGGTATCTAACATAAATACAAAAGCAAAACAACAACAAAAAAACCCAAAAATACCCAAACACCTCAAAGTTGAAAAGAAATCTAGCAAGCTAAGGAATGCAGTCCTTTGTTTGGCCCCAGGCGGACTCCCTCAAGTTTTTTTTCCAGAAAGAGAGAAAAAGCCCTGACAAACGTGAAATGAAGGTGAAACCTTGCTAACAGCCACAGCCTGGAAGAGCTCTGCTGCTTCCTTCCACAGAATAATGTGGTCTTAAAACTTCACATCCTTCCTGTCTATTTTAAAGGCTTCCCTGCGGGAGTGTCTACTCTCTGAACTGCCACCTCCCAGACAAAGTACTCCCTTTGAGAGAATGGAGCTAATTACATTCATGTCTTATTCAAGTGATCCCTTTTATCATGATGACAGTGGACTTTGAAGTCAGCTAGAGAGTCTACAATGGGGCTCTGGGAATTTTCCTAGATAGGAACCGGAGACCAAGGCAGGAAAGCTCACCTTATCCCTGAGCCAAATGCTGCCCTCCCCTCTCGATATTAGAAGCATTGAAAAACAAACAGACAAGCAGAATAACTTCACTGTGGCTTTCTGAATGTTGGTGGAAGTAGCCTAGAACTGTCCTGAGCCCTGGCCGGCAGCATCGACAGATGTGCTTCTCTTTTCCCATGTCTGGAGAATTCATTGGCAAACAATAAATTCCAAGGTTTAGTGAGTTCAATGACAGCAATTTGTCATAAAAATCTTCTTACTTCAGTAGCTTGGTAGCTTGGAGGTGGGTAAAGTTCTTTATGACTCAATTACAAATATTCTTTTTTACACAGAGCACACAATAGATAATTCTGCATCTCTGTAGATGTACATAAGTGACAGAAGGAGTACAAGTTAGAGGCACTGCAGCAGAGTTCAATAGGTCTCATAAATGGTAGGTTGTAGGCTCACAATTTTCCAAACCTACTTTTAGCAAGAGTTCTCAAACACTTTGACCCCTCACTAGCCCACCGTCCAAAGGAAGGGGAAAAAGATGGTAAACAGGACAAGGGGATGCGGACCTGTTTAGAAGTTCTTTGGGACAATTACAATCTCTGTTTGTCAGGATACCACCTGTCCAGTTCAATAGTGGCAGGATACCAAATACAAGTCAGCAACGTGGCACAGTCCAGCAGAACCCCCAGGCCTCCAAAGACTCAGCGCAAGTCAGTGGGGGCTCCCAGACCAGCCGGAATGCCAGGAGAGCACCCAGACCAGCCGGAATGCCAGGAGAGCACCCAGACCAGCCGGAATGCCAGGAGAGCAACCAGACCAGCCGGAATGCCAGGAGTTCTCTGCCTGTGCCTCTCTCAATAAAGTGAAGATCACAGATGACCATTGAAGAACTGAACAGCTAGCTGTGCAAGGTTAACCCCTTCACTGTCTGTTGAGTCCTATTTATACTCTCTCCAAACACTATTCACACTCCCACAGATCTTACCTCAGCAACACACCATGTGAATCTGCATCACATTGTACAACCAGTAACTTCCACCTCAGTTGGTCAGGTCCAGGCCCAGATGGCAGAACAGGGAGATGGCACATAGGTAACAGGTAGTCTACTCAGCTGTATCAAGAACTGAGCCAAGCTAGCTAGGGAGTCCTTGTACCTCACACACACACACACATACACACACACACACACACACACACACACACACACACACACACACACACACAAGACAGGTCATAGATCCGTGTAAGTCTGTGTCATTGCAATGCTAGGTGTCTATCACTTTCTTGGGTCCAGGTCCATTGCCTTACTAGATTTGCTGTGCCCAGTTCTTGGGCTCAATTTTTCTGAAAAGACTTTAGTATGCCAGCATGCCAGTTCTCTCATTTTTCTACAATAAACTGGTGAGGTGGCTCACTTCCCACCCTTAGCAATCAGTCTGTGGTGACTGATAAATAGTGCATGTTCTAGGTATGCTCAGGGACTACAGTCATCCTTCTTCCTCAAAATGGAATCATAGGCTGCTTCTCAAGTGGAGTCTCCTCGAGCCATGTGTGCCTAAAAAAAAGAAACTTATATATAAGTAGGGCATACCCTGATCTCAACATGAATCATTCTATTGAGCAATATTTTCACATCTGACGATATCCACTGCTTCTGGAAGAAGGGATGTAGTAAAAATTTCAAATATGTGATATGTGAAATGTAAGCAAGTGCTCTGTTTTAAATATCATGCTCTTGATGGGAATAGAGAAATGCAGTTTTTATTTCTTTCCTTCCATCTTCTTGTAGTGTGCACTCTAAGCACCTTGAGGGTAAGCCATCCTCTAGGGCCCAGAGAGGTGGCTTAGGGGTCATGAGTATGCGCTGTTCTCACAGCTGACTCAGGTTTGGGTCCAAGAATCTACATGATGGCTCATAACTTCCTGTAATTCCAGCTTCCTGGGCCCTGACTCCCTTCTGGCTTCAGTGGACACCCATACTCATATGCACACACCTTCTTGATGCACATATATAAATTTATGATAAAATAAATCTTAAACCCCCTTCTGTATGCTCAGTTTATGTAAATTTTTAATCCTTTGCAAGTTGTACTTGTGAACACTTAGAAATTCAGTGTGGGCAGCTCTTCTAAGGACGTGAATAGCATTCACACAGTATCCAAAGCTTATGAACCTATAAAGTGACCATTGGCAACTTCACCTATCTGTCCCTCAGTTACTCCCCACCTCTCTCTCTCCCCCCTCTCTCTTTCTCTCTCTCTCTCTCTCTCTCTCTCTCTCTCTCTCTCTCTCTCTCTCTGTCTACTACTATAGGGATTCTAAGAATATGTTTCTAGGGGGCTGTTCTATAATATAATTCCAACTGTTGGCCAGAGGGGGTGAAATGTACATAGGCAAATTGAAAGATGCTTACATGGTTGTTTAAAGCCTGCAGAGAAATAGCATTTAAGAATTCTATCAGCCCAAACTTAGGCATCACTGCCTGTGCCCAAGCTAAATTTTGGCTACTTTACCTCAATAAGCCAACTAAATTAGTAATAGACCCAAATTAGTAATAGAAAGCAGAGAATGGAGATGTATTCAATTTTGCCATGTGAGAGAAAAGAAGTCATTCCCCAATTCCATCCTCAGGATCCTGAAGTGAGATTTAAATTTAAGTAGATGGCAGAGGCTATGACATCTAAACACCTGGTCCAGGTATGGTTTTACCACCCCTGACCCATCATTACCTGGCTCCAGTCTCATCCAGTAAGATGTTCTGACAAGATCTTAGAGCTGTATGAAATCTTTCTTGGCTTTTACTGGTTTTGTTCAGAGCATGAGATTCCAGCAGTTGATAGACTGAGACAGGACTCTCTCTTTAGACTATTTTCATTTCTGCTACCTAATGGCATGAAGAATAATAATCATGATAATAATTATTGTTGTTGACTTAATCAAATTACTTAAGTAGGTTAGTATGCACAGACAGGATGAAAACGATTTGAAGAAACATAACGTTAATGGAGACAAGGTAATCCTAAACCTTTATCCTCTCCATCCACTGTGGTGTGAGGCCGCTGCCCTCCATTGTTCTAGAGATTTTCTAGTAACACTTTTAATACTTACTGAGATACTTATTACTTCCAATAAAGACCGGAAAGATCAGAGACATTTCCTCATTTGCAATTCACTCTTGAATTTTATTAATTTTAATAATGTCAGTAGCACTTGATTGATACCTTTGCCTTAAAGAATGCATGATTTTCACTTAGTATTTATTTCTTTACCTTGGAGAAGTTATACCTTGATCTCCTCTGGCCATTTCCATACAAATACAGTAGTGATGCATTATGCATGTTTAACGTTATGAAAATCTAAGTAAAACCCTAGGAGTTTCTTTAGCTGGTGAAAGTCTGTTGGAATTTGAGGCATGAGTTCTTGAAATCAGAGAGGAGTGTTGGCTGAGCAGACCCAGTACTCCAAACATCAGAATACAGGCTGGTCATCATGCTTAGAACTGATTAAGCATGATTCTAAAATCAATGAGAGGGAAGATTTACGTCTGCACGTTAACATTACAGTCTGGCTTCACCATCTTAACTGAGACCAGCCCAGTGCTGTCTTGCAAAATAAACATTACAGTTGCCAAGGAAACAGAAATCACCTTGGAGATTATTAACACCAGGAAGACTAACAATGAAGGCTGCAATCAATCATGACCAAACAGAGAGCAGCAAACATTTTTATAAGGCATAAGAAACAGAGTTTTCTTTCGGAGACCATTTAGAATCATAACAATGTGGTTCTCTGTGAATGTGGGGCTCTGCTAGTCAATGGTTGCATTTCTAATCACTGATTGACTTTTTGCTAGATCAATTGTTTGGGGTTCTGAAGTTTCTTTTAGGTATGGTAGAAAAGGTCCTGATGAAGCAAACCTTGTCAACATGCAAGCACCTCTGATTTATCTATTATGTTCCCTCTATGGTGAGTCATTGTAATTGAGAATCTTTTGGCTTTGTATTAAATATTTGAAGGTTTTTTTTTTTTTGTCTCAAAACATTTTATAGGGGGCAGCAGTAATCTGAGCACACACTTGCACCAACCCAAATAACCAAAGGTATGGAAGATAACTTTGTAATTATATTTATGTACAGAAAACTTAGTGAACATTTAACCCAATTTAGTGG
>NW_022196902.1:18467207-18505273 GCF_008632895.1 Mastomys coucha
GCCTGATGTAGCGAGGCCATTTGACGAAGCGTGTTAGATCTCTTTTGGGCTGGATGTCCTGCCCAATGTCCAAGTTCTTGGGCCTCTTCTCAAACAAAGGATTGACCACCTTCTTGGCCTCCTGTTTCTTGACGACGGCGGGGGCCGGGGCCACCTTTTTCCCCTTCGCCTTCTTTCCTTTGGGCATCTTGCTCGGCTGGTGGAGAGAGCAAATATTTGAAGTTTTAAATGTCTGTGGATTTTACAAAAGTGGTATTGCCTAAACGAACCTTGCCAAAGCATCATAGACACTATAATTCCAACAAGAAACTTTGTTACTGGGCAGGAGAACAGGGTTAGTCTTAAACAAAAGATTTCATAGCTGAATTTAGGGAGGATAACTTTTTTTTTTCTTTTGGTTGTTGTTACACGACATGCCTTGTAGAGTTTAGACTGTACTGTCCTCAAAGAACAATAAAATCATTATCAACAATGAGGCTGTCCAAATAATATACTTACCCCAAATCTTAGCATTAGAGGAGATAAAGCAGAAGTAGATAGGCTTTTTCATATAAAGAGGGAAGTACATAAAGAATAGCTGTACATAAAAATGCTCTTCAAGTTAGATAATGTTCAATGTTGTTTCAATGCATGCTCTTTGCTTTTTAATACTTTCATCCGAACAAAAGACATGCTTGTAGTCATTCAGTAGTAATGAACTAGCCTGGTGCCAGTAACAGAAAACCCTGAACATCTTTGTTTTACTTAATAAAGATATTTTTTTCACTTCCGACATCTTCCGATTTGATGCCCCGTTTATCAGTTTTTACACCACAGCAAGATACCATGGATAGATATCATGTATCTTAAGGTCAAATTAAAAATCCACTGTACCATCCATCGAGTGTTCTTGCCAAACAACTTAGCAGATCAAATGACCACAAGCAGGACCTAGGGAAGCAGAGAATGTGTTCAGTGATACCAGGGGACTTGATTATTTGTAAGCAGAATGTGAAAAAGATGATACTGGACAAGTGACCCAGTTTCTCCAACAAAGAAATCAAAGAAGACACAAAAGGAAAAGGAAGACCCCAGGAGAGACTGAGGAGACATATTAACCAGCTATCTAACATGAACCTTACTTGGATTTTGATACGGGGGAGTCAATGAAACTAAGAGGAATTACAAGACAACTGGGTCACATTGGGTGATACTTGATAATAAATAGTAAAAAGTCAATGCTAAGTTTGTGGTAAAAAAAAAATACTATGATAAAATTAAAAAAAAAAAAAAGGAGGAACCTGTGAGATGGCTCACTGAGTAAAGGTATTGCTGCCAAGCCTAAGGACACTAGTTCAATACCTGGGACCTGAGTGGTACAAGGAAAGATCTCAAAGTGGTCATTTGAACTCCTCACATGTCATAGCCTGTGTTCTCCAAATAAACACAGATAATTAAAAGAACAACACAAATAAAAAATAATGAAAATGAAGAAAAATAATGAAGAAAAAATAATGGAGACTCCTTGACGGATAAATGATGAGCTTATCTACAAATGAGATGACATGTACAGTCGAGATGAAGGTAATGCCTGAGTTTTGTAAAAGCATCAACAGAAGAGACCTTGTCAGTTATTTAAAAAGATGGCATTAGAAGTAATATTCAATATTTAAAATTAAAAAGTTAATTTTTCTAAAAGTGAGCTGGACATGAGAGAAATCTGTGCTGGTGAAACCCTGGCTTTAGGAGAAGTGGACCAGCCGACTCTTCTGGCTCTACGTCTCCATTTGCACGAGCAGGCCTGTGTATGCAAGGGCCCTTTTGATTTCATCCTTCACATGGGGAAGAGTACCTGGGGTTTTATTCTGAACTCTCTACATTCAGACAGTGGCCTAGAGGACCTTGGTGCTCTTGGTTCATATTCAGATAACCTAACTGAATCCTCACTGCAGATTAGTCACTCTCCAAGAATGAGCCAGAGGTGTCAGGGCCCAGCAGAGAGGAGGCCAAACTCAGTTTCCTCATGATCCTAAGGCTGTATGTTCCTCTGCTGCCTCTTTCTGTCTTGAGCAAACAGAGGGGTTTCCAGAGGCCATTCTGCTGGCTGCTGCTGGATGTTAGTGGCTAGGAAAACTGGTTTTTCTGCTTAAGTTCTTGACTTTATTTTCTAATACATTAAATGCATATAGACAGAGAACATAAACATATCTTTTTAGTCTTCAATGCATTTATTCAGAATATATGAAGTTTCTGGGGCTAAAAGCTTGAAAACTCTTATTGTATGTGTTGTCATGTCTGCCTTGAGTGGCACTGCTCTGCAAAATATTACAGAAGCACATACATTTCAGAAACTTGGGGATTGTATTGAATGAACAAATTGTATCATAGCAAACTGATTAATCTACATATTTCCAGCTTGTCTGCATTGCTAATAAGATATCCATATTCTATAGATTCTAAAGCAGAAGGCTTGGCTTCATTATATATGTCAAAAGACCAAATATAAATAAATGATTGAACTGGCTTTTTATCTGAGAGACATGTGGGTCTGGGCAACATCTCATAAGAAGCTTAGAAAGTTCTTTCACAAGAAGAGTGGGAAGGGTGGTTTTACAGGCAAAAAGTCAAAGAAATCGGAACAGACAATAAAGGCAGATTGGTCATTTTGACATAGGGTTAAAATAGAGAGAATTGCCTGAAGTGTGCTATCTCTGGCCCACAGAGGATGTGGCTCTCTCTGTTCTCTAATTTCTCAGAAAGTCAAACAACCCAGTTTCAGTTTGCTGGTGTGGAACCTGTCATGGTTTTTATATGTTTGGCCCAGGGAGTTACATCATTAGAAGGCATAGCCTTGTTGGAGTAGGTGTGTCACTGTGGGCGTGGGCTTTGAGACCCCAATCTTAGCTGCCTGGAAGCCAGTATTCTGCTAGCAGCCTTTAGATGAAGATGTAGGACTCTCAGCTCCTCCTGCACCATGCCTGGCTGGACACTGCCATGCTCCCACCTTGATGATAATGGACTGAACCTCTGAACCTGTAAGACAGCCCCAATTAACTGTTGTCCTTATAAGAGTTGCATTGGTCATGGTTTCTGTTTATAGTAGTAAAACCCTAACTAAGACAACAAGCTTAGTCCAGGTGACTGTGCTCTGCTGGGTTTATTGAGCCCTTGTACAGAGCTCAGGCTGAATCAACAGCCTCCTGTACATCTCGTTTTACATTTTTTTACATTACCCAGTAGCAAGACATGAGCTAATCACACCTGCTCTGCCCGTAATATTAGTGCTTGAATCAGCCGGTGAATAATTCCATGGTTATATGAGAACAGGTAAGCTTAACTTGGTTTATGCCAATAATGGACACCATAAGTCTGCGCTTAGATGAGGAGCAGAGGGTTAGAAGGCAGTTGGGGGGCCAAGAGCTAAGGGCCTGGAAGAGATAGTGGGATCCAAGGAAGGTGGACTGGTTTGCAGAGAATTGGAGTGGTCTGGAAACCTGGAGCTTGGCCTCCTCTGTTTCCAACAGTTCCTGAAAACAGTTCTCTGGCTGCTGTCTAGGGCAGCAAACCTGCTGTCTGGTTTGAAGAAAGAGGGGCCCTGAGGGGAAGCAGGCCCTTACAGGGTACAGATCCCATTATGCCTGCTTGCAAGGCCTATGCTGGTTTACAGGAAAGCAAAGATGCTCATGTCACTGGGAGACATTAGAAAACCAAAGTGAAAGCATAAGCAGTCTATTAACATGCATGAATAATTGCCTTATGTCTTTTCTTTGGGGAGGTGAGGGGATAGAACAGGAGGATGGGTAAGACTTGCCAGAGAGATGTGAGGTGGGCAGCTGTGGAGGCTGGGAGCAAGCAGTCATGCTGGCTATTTCCCTGTGGTTGAGTCCTGGCTGTGTCTTCAACCTTCTTGCCTGAGTGGTTTTTTAAGTGTGGATAAGAATAAATGCTACTCTACACTCTAAATTTTGGGGATATTCTTGCATTTTGTCTTCTTTTTAAAAAATAATGATTTTAGTTCTCAGATAGTCTACTGACTATATGTAAAACACTTTTTGGATATACTCAGATTCATTCATTCAGAGACTGATCGTTTTGAGGTTTTTGGGTCATTCTGGAATCAAACTTTTCAAACACTCTTTGCCTTTTCTCTTTGTGGAACGAATCTAGCCTCTGTATTCTGAGTTCATTACTCATCCCCTTACCATGTATGCTGTTAGAAGGGGTATCCTTGTCCACGCTGCTGGAGTGCATAGGTCATGGAAGCAGGAGGAAGATCCCGGCTACGGTGGAAGGGTACAGCGCGGGGAATGAGCAGAACACTGCAGTCTCCGTTTCACTGCTGGGGTGCATCCCGGCTACGGTGGAAGGGTACAGCGCGGGGAATGAGCAGAACGGTAGAACACTACAGTCTCCGTTTCACGTGGCACAAGATCCTTGGAGGATGGGGTGCTCGCTTACTTGTCTTGTTTACGCAATGTCTGATACAGTGCCTTGTGAATAGTGAGAGCTCAAAAGGTGACTGTGACGGCTGTTATCTGAATGTTGGGTTCAGGGAGACTTTTACCTCCTAAATTAGACAGTTCCATTTTCTATTTTAACTTATTAAATTTATTTTTAATGTATTAAAATAAAATTAATTTAATTTTAGTGAATTTTATAAAAAACTACATATTACATTTATATAACTAGTAAGATGATATAAATTATACAGATACTATCATGTACATATATACATATATGTGTATGTACATATATACACACATATATTATGTAATATATGTATATATAACATGTGCATATTATTTATTTACATCCAAAATGTTGCCTCCCCCTTGGTTCACTCTTGTGGAGTTCCTCCTCTCATCCCCCTCCCTTTTGCCTCTGAGAGGGCAGCCCCCACATCTTCCCCCGTATCTCCCCACCCCGGTGCATCAAGTCTCTGCAGTATTAGGCACAACCTCTCCCACTGAGGCCAGAAAATGCAGTCCTCTGTTACACAAGAGTCAGGAGCCTTGGACAAGCCCCTGCATACTCTTTGGTTGGTGGCTCAGGATCTGGGAGCACTCAGGGGTATAGGTAGTTGTCACTGTTGGTCTTCCTGTGGGATTACCATGTCCTTGAAGGTCTTCAATCCTCACTCCAACTCTTTCATAAGGGTCTCTGAACTCCGTCCAGTGTTTGATGGTAGGTATCTGCATCCATCTCAGGCAGCTGCTGGATAGAGCTTCTCAGAGGACTGCTATGCTAGACTCTTGTCTGCAAGCACAACATAGCATCCTTAATAGTGTGAGAGATTGATGCCTGCCTGTGGGATTGGTCTCAAAATGGGCCAGTCACTGTTTGGCCATTCCTTCAGTCTCTACTCAATCTTTGTCCCTGCATTTCCTTTAGACAGGATCAGTTTTTGGTCAAAGGTTTTGTAGGTGGGTTAGTGTCCCCATCCCTCCACTGGGGTTCCTGTCTGGCTATTGGAGGTAGTCTTTTCAGGTTCAGTATCCCAACTGTTGGGCATTTCTGCTAAGGTCACCTGCATTGACTCCTGGGAGCCTTTCATATCCCAGGTCTCTGAGATTTCTCAGAGAAACCCCCCAACCTTGACCAGGTGCATATTTCTATTCATTCTCCTGGCCTACTGGGGAATCTCTCCTGTCTCTCCTTATGCCTGATCCTGTCCCCCATTCTCCTATCCCTCCCTTCACCCACCCAGATCTCTCCCTCCCTCTGCCTCCCATGACTATTTTGTTCCCCCTTCTAAGTGGGATTGAAGCATCCTTACTTGGGCCTCCTTGTTTAACTTCTTTGGGTCTGTGAAGTGTGTCTTGGGTATTCTGAAATTTTGGCTAATATTCACTTATCAGTGAGACCCCTTTGGGGTCTGGCTTACCTCACTCAGGATATTTTTTAGTTCCATCCATTTGCCTGAAAAATTCGCAATGTCTTTGTTTTTAATAGCCGAATAGTATTCCATTGTGTAAACACACCACATTTTCTGTATCCATTCTTTGGCTGAGGGGCATCTGGGTTGTTTCCAGTTTCTGGCTATTACAAATAAAGCTGCTATTAGCATAATGTAGCACATGCCCTTGGGGTATGGTGGAGTATCTTTTGGGTATATGCCCAGGAGTTGTATAGCTGGATCTTCAGATAGAACTAGTTCCAATTTTCTGAGAAACTATTAGATTAGTTCCAGATATTTCCAGAGTGTTTGTACCATTGTGCAATCCCACCAGCAATGGAGGAGTATTCCTCCTTCTCCACATCCTTGCCAGCATGTGTGGTTGCTTGAGTTTTTGATCTTAGCCATTCTGATTGGTGTGAGGTGGAATCTCAGGATTGTTTTGATTTGTATCTCCCTAATGACTAAAGATGTCAAACATTTCTTTAAGTGCTTCTTGGCCATTTGCGATTCTTCTGTTCAGAATTCTTAGTTTAGTTCTGTACCCCATTTATGACGTGCTTATTTGGTTTTTTAGAGTCTAACTTCTTGAGTTCTTTATATATTTTAAATATTAGCCCTCTGCCTTATGAAGGGTTGGTGAAGATTCTTTCCCAATCTGTAGGCTGTTGTTTTGTCTGATTGACAGTGACCTTTGCCTTACAGAAGGTTTGCAGTTTCATGAGGTCTAATTTATCAATTTTCAAACCTAGTGCCTGAGCCATTAGTGTTCTATTCAGGACATTTTATTCCTGCACTAATGCGTTCAAGGCTGTATCCCACTTTCTCTTCTATTAGCTTCAGCGTGTCTGGTTTTATGTTGAGTTCTTTGATCCATTTAGACTTGAGTTTTGTTTAAGGTAATAAATTTGAATCTATTTGCATCTTCTGTCCAACACCATTTGCTGAAGATGCCCTCCCTGTTCCACTGTATGATTTTAGCTTCTTTGTCAAAAATCAAGTGTTTCTAGGTGTGTGGGTGTATTTCTGGGTCTTCCATTCAATTCAATTGATCCACTCGTCTGCTCCTATAACACTAGCATGCAGTTTCTATTACTATTGCTCTGTAGTACGTGTTTAGGTCAGGGATAGTGACACCTTCAGAAGTTCTTTTACTGTTCAGGAGTTTTTTGGCTGTCCTGGTTTTTGTTGTTGTTATTGTTTTGTTTTTTTGTTTTTTCATATGAAGTTAAGAATTGTTCTTTCAAGATCTGTGAAGAATTGTGTTGAAATTTTGATGCGGATTGCATTGAACCTGTAGATTGCTTTTGGTAAGATGGCCATTTCACTGTTAGTACTATAGATCCATGAGCAAGGGAGATCTTTCCATCTTCTGATATCTTCCTCGGTTTCAAGGACTTGAAGTTCTTTTCATAAAGATCTTTCACTTGCTTCATTAGAGTTACACCAAGGTATTTTATGATATCTGTGGCTATTGTGAAAGATACCATTTCCCCAACTTCTTACTTAGTCTGTTTATTGCTTGTGTATATAATATAATATGCATTACATTGTATATATATCACTTATATATATAATATAATATATATGTATATTAGGGGTACATATTATATATGCATATACACATATATGCACATATGCATTATGTAATATGTGTATATGTGCACATATTGTATGGATATTATATATGTAATATGAATATATACATAATTTTTGGTGTGCCAGGGTATTGTAATATAGTCAAGAACAGAGATCCTTTGCCTTCACTTCTCCTGGGTGATGGGATTGAAAGTGTGTGTTACCACACCCAGATACTTTTAAAGGTATCTATAAAAACTAAAGAAAATCTTGAAAGTAATGCTAAAGTCATAGCTTGTGATGTAAAAGGGAAACTGAGACAAAGTCAAAAGAGTCAGCACACATATTGAAAAGATTGACCCCCTGATAGTAAATGGTCAGAGCTTGAACAGCAGAGCTGCTATCAATGAGAAGGCACAGGAGACACAGGAGACCAAACTTACAGGGGAACGTCTGGAGTTCAATGTTAAAGTTTATCCTTCAATCTGATAAACTTGGATAAATGTCCAAGTGGGAAAGACAAGAGTCTTGATAAAGCAGAGAATGTGGCTGAGATGTGGCCCTTGTTTTGCTCATCAAGGTCCTGGGTTCTATTCCCAGCACCAAGAACAGGGTAGATGGAGTCTGAAAGTCCTGGGTATAAGATATATGTTAAAGCTAACAGATTACAGCTAGCACTGGTAACTTGAGAAGCTAAACCAAGGGACTGAGCCCTAGACCAGTCCAATGTTAAGTGGTAGTGGAGAAAAAGCAAAAGCAAAATAGAAAACAGAAAACAACACCTACAACAAGAATAAGAACAACAAGAACAACAAAAACAAGATCTTGTCTCGTAGGTTAGGTTAAGGAGAGTTCATCAAAGCAAGAACTCTTCCTCTGTGATATGAGTGTCTGTGTGTGTGTGTGTGTGTGTGTGTGTGTGTGTGTGTGTGTGTGTGTCCCCATCCAGAAAACCAAAAGCAATGGAGAGAAAGACAAAGACACTGGGTATGCTAAAGTGGCGACAGTCAAACCCAGGCCTGTTTTTCCTACTATGACGTTGATCCAAATCATGAAGATCATGATGATTTTTTATATTTTCTCTTTTCTTCCACTATTTACCCAACCACTGCAGATCACAGACAAGTTTGTACTCCTAAAACAATCCTCTCTCCACACATTTCTTTGATTCTTAGGAAGTTTTACTATCACCTTAGATCCACCTTCCTTGGTCCAGCTTTGAGTAATTACCAGTCTATACTTTTCCATCTCATCTTCTGTTCCTTTTGTTTTGTTTTGTTTTTGTTTTTGTTTTTTGGACAGGGTTTCTCCGTGTAGCCCTGGTTGTCCTGGAACTCATTCTGTAGACCAGGCTGGTCATCTTCTGTTCTTGTTCAGACTTGAAGCTCTGGCCCCATGTCCAGGCTGAGATGTCTGCTTCTAGACTGAAGCTCTAGATCTTGGCTGCATTTTCTCTTTATGAGATTGTCTTTGAATCATTTCCTTAATTTCCTTAAGTTCTTTAAGGGATACCTCAAGTTTTTCCACCACAGAGCATTCTCCCTTTTTAATATTCTTTCAGGGTGTCAAGGGTAATGCAAGTCTCCCAGTCAGATGGAGTACAATAAACTGAAATCGCATGACCGTGCCCAAGGAACTCAGAGTCTTTTTATAAATTATTTGTTATACTAAATTTAATAAGGCCAGATACTTTTTCCTACTGTATTGAGGAGGATAAGTGTCTGCCTTTGAAATTTCTATTTTCCTATTTTTATGGTATGTGATGTTAACTTCAATGTGTAAAAGTTTAATTAAGACCAGATTTCTATTTTAGGTTACAATTTGCATGCACAGGTAATACTAGAATTCTCATGAGACTAGATAATGGGGAACTGTGGCCTACCAATCTTAGGACCTTAGTAAAGGGAAGGTAAATGCTAACCTATGAAATGCAAATCTCTCTTCTTATTTCAGAGAATGGAGGCCCTAAGATTAAAGTAAAACTGTATGGGGCTATAAAGTAATATAAAATTTCAAAGATTCTTGCCCATTCTTTACATATTAAAATCCCTTTTCATTTCAGAAATACTTTTTTATATTTTGTTTTGAAAATAATATTCAGAGCTTCTGAAATTCCTTCCCTCTGTGGTTACAGACTGGAGTGAACAAGAATGCTACTGGGTTGGTTCCTTCTTTAAATCCCTATAACTGATTCACTCTCTAGTGAATGACTGATACCCCAACCATAATGGAGATTTTATAACCAGCCACCCATGCTCTCTGGTTTTTTTGTCAGATGGTCTGTGGCAAACTGACTCATACGTATGTGGTAATTAAATTTAGCTAGTGTTTCTCACCATAGACTAAAGTTTGATTCCTATTCACTGAAACTATGTATCAGCATTGTGTAAGGCCCTGATATATTACAACCAATTCAGTATTTTGAGGATTTCTCAGTGCATAAATAATTCAGTGCCATGGATGGATAGACAGTAACTCTTATTCTGAACATTGAGTCAACTTTTGGTTGACTCTGGTGGTAGGAGTGGGAGGACTGGGTAGCATGTATTGACAATGGAGGGAGATTTGCCCATTTTCTTTCAGCTATCTTCTCTGGCCTCCCTGTATAATTCCACCTGTCACTATTTCATTATAAAATGATCACTAAAGAATTTTCTCTCTCTTTCCATTTGCTAGTCAGCAAGCACTGGCATTAAACTGGCTTCACAGAGCAAATATATAAACAAGAAGAGAAGATTTCTGATGACTCACAGATGAAGTACTAACTATGATGTGTTTGAGACCAGGCCGTATTTTTAGCACTAGATCAGACCATTTTGACTGAGTTTTGTAAGCAGGCAACCATTTTGTATCATAATTTCTGAGTGTTATCTTTGCCAATAGAAGTGTACAGTAAGAAAAGAGAGTGGCTTATATTAAATTTGCTTTCTAAGTTGCTAAACTTTCTGGGAAATACAAAACAACATGCAGTATTCACATGCCAAGAGCATATAATTTACTTACATTAGTTCATAAGAGAATGTGGTCATATTTTAAAGATAATATTGGGCATACTATACAAAATTGGAAAACTATAGACTATATTGAATATGATTTTGGATTAACTATAGCATATACTGAACCTGATCTTAGATTACAATATCTTCCATATTTTTGGCTCATATATGTTTTATTCAGCATTCTTGATATTCTATAACAAGCTAAAAATAAAATACAAGCATATTTAAAAGTGCTTTCCTTTACTTGTCAAGAATTGAGGGAAAAGTTGATTTGGCTTCCCAGATTATTAACAGAGTAAGTAAATGATATCTTAAGGTAACATATTCAGAATTTGGAAAAGCTTTAGGGGAAATATTCCTAATGACCATAGAAAATATCCAAGTTCATAGGAAGAAATTATTTTGTTATAAAGTTTTTGAACAGTCTTCAGTTATTGACGGTTTGTTGCTTGACAACTTCAGATGAAGTCTTTAGCCCTTAGGGTGACTGGCTCAGTAAGCTGGCTAATAAACACTGATAAAATGTGCTTTTAAAGCAACTAAAAATATTTTCTCACACCTCAATAATTAAAAATCATGAGCTTGGTTTTATTCCAAAATAAAGTATAGATGGAATGCCTTTTTGCCACACATAGGATTTCAATAAGCAAAAAGCACATATGGTGTTCTCTCCTCTCCCATCTCCAGATTGCACAGTCCTGATTCCTGCCTCCTTTTATACATGAAGTTTATTGCACGTGGATAGAACTGTCTCTAGTTCTGTAGATCATACTGAAAGAGTGTCGCTCATGGGCATAATGCTCATGGCAGGGTTAGGGAGCTAGTACTTAAAATACAGGAAATCAGAGGATAATATAAATACTAGAATTTCCCACTGCGAGTTGTGTGCTTTCTGTAAGGTCAATCTTTACTGTACCCCTCACTATCCATGTTACTTTTCTCCCAAAATTCAAGACATTTCTCTTTGTCCTGAGTTCTGTAAAAATCAAATACACCTTTAAAATTAAGAATCAGAAGTCATGGAGGTAGGTCTTGATAGACCTATCGACTTGTATATTCCTATAAGTGTTGAGTCAAACATCTTATTGCTTCTGATTTTCAGACGCTTCCATTAGCAAATTACTTTGTATATTATACTAGAAATGCCATAGCTTTAACTACAATAGTGTGAAATGGACAATTGCTCTGCAAACAAGACTTATGAATTAGTATTCTACAAATGCACCATGAACCTAGGCATAAAATACATACTGGTAAAAAGACAGACCTAAAAGGTTATACATTTCAAAACTATTAAACAATCATAAGGCAAGAGACTTAAAAAACATAAATCCAGCCATTTCCATAGTAAGATAACTGGCAGACAAATCAGTCACTGAGGGAGGCAATGAAGAGAAAAAATATTTCAAGCTAAAGATGGTGCAGCAGTCTGCAGCTTTCTGAAAAGCACATTAGGAGTATAAGAACAATAAGCTTCCATCTGTCGAGACTTCCTCTAGCCCTCTCATCATTTTCTCTCCTTAGACAGTGAGTGAACACTTATGTACAAACGCAAATTAGCTTACCTAGTTTGAAGCATTTGAGGAAGAGCATCTGGCCTCCTGCCATTTAAAGGTTGGTTGACCTAGTTCTGTCACTTTAAGGGATGTTCTTGAACACATCATTATGGATTGAATTGTGCTTTGAACTCCAATTCCTGAATTGAAACCTCAGTAACCCCCCCCCCAACCCCCTTACCTAAGAATACAGCTATATTTAGAACAGTTATGTTAGTTAATGACATGGTTGCATTGGGATGCAGCTCTTAGGAGGTGGGCCCTAATGCAACCCTGACTTGTTCTTAGAAAAAGAAAATTTGAATGTACACAGTGACACTAAGAATGTACAAGACCTGTGTGGACAAAGTGAATTCTCACTAGAAGATGGCCATCTGAAATCCAGGAAAAGAGGCTTTAAGAAGAGAGATGGAATGATGGACAAGTATCCTCGGGCTTCCGTCTTCCAGAGTTGTGAGTATTCAGGCCTCTTGGTCTCTGATAGAGGTCCATTTTGTTAAAGCAGCTCTAGAAACTCATTAAGCCTCTTAAGGCTACAATAATGATTGCAGGCCCTCTCGTGAAGCAGAGGTTTTTGTCTTGTGCTTCTTGTTGGGAGAGAGAACAGAGAGAGGGAAATCAATGACTCACTTTAGTTTGAATGCAAATCACAAAGAGAATCTAATCGTCAAATGGAAGATTAGAGTCAAGATTCTTTAATAATTCAATATCACACTTATGTGCTCAGAAACCTTGCTAAGAGGTATAAAATATGGTGGTAGAGTGAGAGGAGGGGAGGGTGGTGGGGTAGTTTACTGCAAGAGACAGGGCAATCTTGCATTTTATACCCAGTCCCTAGAAAACAAGAGCCTTACTTCTTGGAGCAACCGGAATACTATAGTTAGTCAATATATAGCTCTTGGCTGGCAGAGTCACTAACATTTAAAATATTGTAGGAAAGTATTAGTAAACAGGTAGGTGTTCTCTTTTTTAAATGTATTTTTCCTTAGTCATTCATGGTATGTTTATGTGCTGTGTATAAATGTTAAATTTGAATTGCTAAAACAGGTAGCTTATGTTTATGTTTATCAAGTAAATTTGTATGAAATTTCTTTCTTCTTGCTTAAAATTCGCTTTGTTCCTCCAAACACTTAAAACATTTGAAAATGTCATATATTTTAGTTTGAAAACTTTTACAACTCATGATTGTACTGTATTGTATGGTTTGCTATCTCAAAAATAAATACATAAAACTACCTGCCTTGGAGAAGCTTTGCCTCTTTCTAGAAATTATCATACTTACATTAAAATTATGAGTGCTAAATTAAAAAAAAAACAGATTACCAGTGCAAAAATGAATAAATGCATCTGTGACCAGATGTTCTGTTTGAGACTTTGTTCTATAGCAGTTTCCTCGAAGATTAAAATCATCCATCTTGGAAGGATGTTCTTTAAGATATGGGGTGTTATAAAGGTTAGATACAGAATGTGCTAAGGGGAGATGAAATATTCTGTTCTGCAGGGAAGCTCATTAAACTCAGGAAATAAGGACCTCAAAGGTTCTGAGAAGTCCCTGAAACTGACCAGACATATTAGGCCCCCTTCTCCCCAAGCAAGAAACTCTCAGACCAGCTGAGCTGCCTCAAAGTGAAAGATCTGCCAAGCCATCTTCAAAAAGCAGAGACCAGACAAACTACCAAAAGAAACAGAGACCTGCTGAGCTGCATGGAAGGGGCTGCTCTGAGAGTTTCTGAGTAGTAGAACTTACATTCTTATTTGAGGAAGAGCTACCTGGAATGGACAGCCTCCAACCTGTTGAGCTGTGTGCACGTCATACATATGCTCTGGCTTTTCATGTTTGGTGGGTTGACACCCATGCTGAGGTGGGCTGTGGTGATGCAGCTGCCTCTGAATCATTTCTGCTCCTGTAAGTGACCCCTCACCCATATTCTTAAAAGTAATTAGAGTAAAACTCGTTGGTTTACCAACCAGATTTTTTTACTTCTCTCTAGAAGCAGTGTCATAGAATAGATATCATTATAGATGATTTTGAAAGCTGTTGAAGAAACTCCCTGCTTGGGTGCTGGGACAGCATACAATGACAGGAACTGCCTGCAGTAGGCCTGGATGGAGACATCTCAGAAGCCTGCAACAGCTCCTCGTAGAAAAGGATGGCTTCTAGGACCCTGAGAAGCAGGAGACATCCCTCCAGGGGACCCGCCATCTGCAGTAGGCCTGGATGGAGACATCTCAGTAGCGTGCAACAGCTCTTTGTAAAAAACAGTTGTTCCCATTTCTCCTAACCTTAGGTTAGCCCTGGACAACGGCTGTATAGATTTCATTTGTGCATGACTGTTTTTCAGTTGGCCTTGGTGTACATAATTATTTTATTATATCTGACTTTCCTACTTCTTTTTCCTTCTGCTCTGGTGAATTCTGTGAAACTAGATGTTCCTTGATGTAGTGATTCTTACACAATTTAAAAATTGAGGCATGGGGCACAGCATAGTCCTAATGGCTCAGGTGCATGCTGTGTGTCCTCATCTTGAAAACAATGTAATAACTGTACAATGGTAGTTCCAGATTAATGCTTGACTTGCAAAGAAAGTTTGAATAAATTATTAGAAAATGAAATAGAGCCAACACTGGGACCCCAAGAAAGGAAAAAACTATTGAAGTTATGAAAGAGGTTGTCCACCATTTGAGAGTGGTTCCTGGATAAGCATATGTAAAATCTTAGTGAAAGTCAGGACACTGGGCTCTCAGGAGAGTCAACGGGTGCCGTGTGCAGAAGCGGAAAGCTAGCGGAACTGCTGAGTTAAGGGTTGAGTTGATTCTTTCTGGCCACTGCCTGGCAGCTTTGCCCATGTCACTTATCATTAGAGCTTCACAAGAAATGCAAGTAGCTGGCCTCAGAGCTCTGAGCTCTGAAATATAATAAGTTAAATTTTAAATAATAATAAATTTGAAATTATTATTATGTTGGCTATAGGCCTGGGAACAGGGAAGCTTAAAACTTTGGGAAACAACTGTAATTCTTTGTGGGATGTGGTTATTCTATTGAATTTGATTTGACAATGATACAATGTCTTCTTTTACCTGCTTTTGGAGTATCAATAAAAGACTGGGGCAATAAAAAGGCAATGAACATGAGAAGAACATGTGAAGAGTGAGTGAAGAGAGAATGTGAAACATGTATGGAGAGTGTGTGTGTGAATGAAAGGAGAGTGCATGTTATGTGTGTGTAATATGTGTGTGAAGAGTGTGTGTGAGAGTGAGACTTCAAGAAACAAAAAGTATACAGGAGAAAAACAGAGTGTGCAAAAGAATGTAGAGTGTGTACAGCCTCAAGCTGTAAGAAATGAGCAAAAGAGAAAGAGAGCAGAGAATGAGAGAGAAGAGAGAAAAACTTTAAGCCTTGAAAAATTGCCTGTCTGCTTATACCCAAAACGTAGTCTGTAATGTTCAAATTTATTGTAATTTGTTACAACAGCCAGGTACAATAAATCCACAACTGCTGGAGCCCAGCCTCTACACAGGATCGGAGTTCTCAACTGAAAGCAGAGAGATCTGGAAGGCACATATTATTACAATAAATTTGAACATCACTGTCTTATTCAGCTCTAGAAATCCAAACTCCATACTGTTTTCATTGGGTTAAAGTTAAACATCAGCTGAGTTTTTTCCTTTGGCAACTGAGGGTAGAATCCACTTTGGTTTTGTTTTTAAGAAGGAAATAAATGTCTATTCATCTCACATAGAGAGGAGACACAGACAAAAATAAGGATACCACGAATATCCAGTTTGACAAACCAATGAATTTCACTCTGGTTGCTTTTAAGAATATGGGGGAGGGTCACTAACAGGAGCAGGAATGACTCAAAGACAGCTGCATCACCAAAGCCCAACATAGCATGGGTGATGCCTCACAAAACCTGGAAAACCAGAGCGTACCACACAATCTGCAGGTAGCTCAACAGGCTATCTATTAGAGGTAGCTTAGTCGGCCCGAGCCCCTTCTAAAAAGCTTAGCAGATCTTTGTTTCTTCTAGGCAGTTTGGCTGGTCTTTGCTTTTTCTTTTTCTTTCTTTCTTTCTTTCTTTCTTTTCTTTCTTTCTTTCTTTCTTTCTTTCTTTCTTTCTTTCTTTCTTTCTTTCTTGGATATTTTCTTTATTTACATTTCAAAGTTATTCCCTTTCCTGGTTCCCCACCTTAAATGCCTTAACCCACCCTCTCCCCTGCTTCTATGAGGGTGCTCCTCCACTTACCCACCCACTCCTGCCTCCCCACCTTTGAATTCCCCTACACTGGGGCATTAAGCTTTCACAGGACCAAGGACTTCTCTTCCTATCGATGCTCAAAAAGGCCATCCTCTGCTACATATGCAGCCAGAGTCGTGGGTCCCTCCATGTATACTCTTTGGTTGGTGGTTTGGCCCCTGAGAACTCTGGGGGGAGGTTGCAAACCCCTTCAGCTCTTTCAGTCCTTTCTCACACTCCTCCATTGGGGACCACAAGTGTTCGGTCCAATGGTTGGCTGTGAGCATACACCTCTGTATTGGTCAGGATCAGGCAAAGCCTCTCAGGAGACAGCTGTATCAGGCTCCTGTCAGAATGCACTTCTTGGCATCTACAATAGTGTCTGAATTTGGTGACTGTATATGAATGGATCCCCAGGTGAGGCAGTCTTTGGATGGTCTTTCCTTTCAGTTTCTGCTCCACACTTTGTCTTTATATTTGTTCCCATGAGTATTTTGTTCACCTTTCGAAGAAGGAAAAAAGAACCCACATTTTGGTCTTCCTTCTTCTTGAGCTTCATGTGGACTGTGAATTGTATCTTGGGTATTCTGAGCTTTTGGGCTAATATCAGTGAGTACATACCTTGTATGTTCTTTTGTGATTGGATTACCTCATTCAGGATGATATTTTTTAGTTCCATCCATTTGCTTCTTTATTTCATGAGTTCATTGTTTTTAATTGCTGAGAAGTACACCATTGTGTAAATGTACCACATTTTCTGTATCCATTCATCTGTTGAAGGACATCCGGGTTCTTTCCACTTCTGGCTATTATATATAAGGCTGCTATGAACATAGCATGTTCCCTGGTTATATGTTGGAGAATCTTTTGGGTATATGCCCTGGAGTGGTATAGCTGGATCCAATTTTCTGAGGAACTGCTAGACTGATTTCCAGAATGGTTATGCCAGCTTGCAATACCACCAACAATAGAGGAGTGTTCCTCTTTTTCCACATCCTCACCAGCATCTGCTGTCACCTGAGTTTTTGATCTTAGCCATTCTGACTGGTGTGAGGTGGAATCTCAGGGTTGTTTTGATTTGCATTTCTCTGATGACTAATGATATTGAACATTTCTTTAGGTGCTTTTTCAGCCATTCAGTATTCCTCAGTTGAGAATTCTTTATTTAGCTTTGTACCCCATTTTTAATAGGGTTATTTGGTTCTCTGGAGTCTAACTTTTTGAGTTCGTAAGTGACCCCAAACATTCCACCAGAGAACTCCTAAACTTGATAAACAACTTCAGAAAAGTGGCTGGATAGAAAATTAACTCAAACAAATCAGTAGGCTTCCTCTACTCAAAGGATAAACAGGCTGAAAAAGAAATTAGGGAAACGACACCCTTCACAATAGTCAGAAATAACATAAAATACCTTGGTGTGACTCTAAGCAAGCAAGTGAAAGATCTGCATGACAAGAACTTCAAATCTCTGAAGAAAGAAATTGAAGATGATCTCAGAAGATGGAAAGATCTCCCATGCTCTTGGATTTGCAGGATTAATATAGTAAAAATGACCATCTTGCCAAAAACAATCTACTGATTCAATGCAATCCTCATCAAAATTCCAACTCAATTCTTCATAGAGTTAGAAAGAGCAATTTGCAAATTCATTTGGAATAACAAAAAACCCAGGATAACAAAAACTATTCTCAACAATAAAAGAACTTCTAGAGGAATCGCCATCCTTGACCTCAAGCTGTATTACAGAACAATAGTGATAAAAACTGCATAGTATTGGTAAGAGACAGGCAGGTAGATCAATGGAGTAGAATTGAAGACCCAGAAATGAAGCCATACACCTATGGTCACTTGATCTTTGACAAAAGAGCTAAAATGATCTTGTGAAAAAAAAGATAGCATTTTCAACAAATGGTGCTGGTTCAACTGGTGGTCAACATGTAGAAGAATGTAAAGTCATCAAGTCTTATCCCTCTGTACAAAATTCAAGTCCAAGTGGATCAAAGACCTCCACATAAAACCAGTTACACTGCATCTAATAGAAGAGAAAGTAGAGAAAATCATCAAACACATAGGCACAGGGGAAAAGTTCCTGAACAGAACACCAATGGCTTATGCACTATGATCAAGAATCAACAAATGGGACCTCATAAAATTGCAAAACTTCTGTAAGGCAAAGGACAGTGTCAATTGGCTTAAATGGTAACCAACAGATTGGTCTTTGTGTAATGCCCCCATTCTGAGGTAATCTCGGGAGAGCTCAGGACCTGTGAAGTCTGCTGCAGTTTGTGTAAGAGTCCTTTATTACGATTCTTGATCTCCCCACAGCATAGGTCCAGAGTGTGACCTCGAGTTCTGGTGTCTTGGCACTTATATACAGCATAGTTAGAAATTCTTTTAATGCTTAGGGAAAAGGGGAGCGAAGATGGTGAGGTAAGTCATAACTGAAACATGATACCTTTTGGTAGGGTGGAATCTCAAGGCTGAGAGAATATTCTTTTAACCTAAAGATTATCTTTTGTGGGGGTATCAGGAACTAGTTTTATGGCTGACAATAACTGTCTGTGACCTCTGATCACCCCTTTTCTATGATTTAAGTATGGGACCCTAATCTCCTTTCTTCAAAGACTGGTACCAGCTGCATTTGGTTATCTGAGAGAGTGCTAGTCTTGACACCACTGAAACTGGGGAGTTTTTGACATTTGCCTTACTCAAGCTGGCACCCATGGCTCTTTGAGTCCTCTCAGAACGGCCATGGAGAGGGAAAGAACCCCCACATCTGCTGCAAAAAATGGGGGGAGGTGCGAAAAGCAGAGCTTCTGAGGGAAAATGCAGAAGCATAGCTTACTTGCTGTGGGGGAGAGCCTAGAGGAAAGGGGGACTTCTTAGGGAGAGTGCAGAAGCAAGCCTCACTGTGCTTGGTGCCGGAGACAGCCTAGAAGGAAGGGGGACTTCTGTGGCAGAGTGCAGAAGCAAGCTGCCTGTGCACTTCATCTGCTTTTTCAAAACAGCTTGGCTGATTTTTCATTTTGAGGTAGCTCAGCTGGTCTGAAAGTCGCTGAGTAAACCTTACAGCTTATATATGCTTCGGGAGGGAGGAGTGTAATATGTCTGGTCAGTTTCAAGGACTTCCTGAAACCTTTAAGGTCCTTATTTCCTGAGCTTAATGAGCTCCATTCTTTGGAGCTCGTACTTCTTAGCACATGGCCTCCCTTTCCACACTCAAAGCTAGAGCCTTACTGGCTTTGCTCACATCACTACCTTCTTTGTGATTTTCTTACAGCTTCCCTCTTACAAGGACCTTTGTTAGTCCCCTGAATGACCCAAGATGATCCCTCCATTGCAAGATCTCTAACTTCATCAATACTGCCCGTGCATTTTGCCAAGTAAGTTAACATTGATCTGTGCTAGGGGTTGGGGCATAGACATGCCTTGAAGCATGCTTATTCATCTGAGAGTGGATAATGTACTTGGAGTGGGGCAGGAAGAGAATGAAGGGTGGAAATACTTTCAGATAACACTTCTGTGTGGTGACAACATTTAGATATTAATTTTCACGATGTATCTGCCATGACACCACTCTGGACTCTCTAGAAAGGTCATCTTACATAAATTATAAGATCCTGGGAGCAGGGCTAGCATTTGGCACATAATGATGCGTTCACGTTGGCATGTCTGACAGACCACTCCCCGTTCTCAGTAAGAGCATGGCAGTGCCAGGGTTATACTCTCACAATTGGTCTACAACACGTGGCCACTTCGCTCTACCCCAGTGTCTGTCCTTTCTAATTTGATGAGCAAAGTGCTACATAAACACAATATGATCCTCACTTGAGAGTGCCAGAAACCTTTGAATTAGAAAGAACCTGATAGTTTATATTCTGACTCACCTTACATTATTGTTGAGAAATCCCAGGATTCCTTGACTGGAAATCAAGAAATAAACTGACATTGAGAGATTGTCATCGTCCAGGCTATACATCCAGAGTAGCAAAGCTACTGACGGCATAGTCTGTGTTTTTCATCTACTTTATGCTAAGACTATTTAGTCAACATTCTACACAGCATGTTATGGCTAAATCATGTCCCCAATACCTTGCAGCTAAGATAATATTTGCAGAGACCATTTAAAGAAAGAACTAAGGTTAAATAAGGCCTATGGGGTAGAGCTCTCAGCCAGCTTAGCTGGTGTCCTATAAAAAGAGCCAACAGGCATACGTATATGCAGAGGAAAGGACACATAAGAACATAGTGATAAGGTCACCATCCACAAGCCTTGGCTGACAGAGGTCCCAGGAGAAACCAGTCCTGAAGAGTCAGTGAAATTCAACATGAAAAATGATCATGAGATAATAAAATATGAAAATAGTCCAATAACACAAGTGGACAGACCTTGCAGAACTGAACCTTGTTCTTGGCCTACTAACTTCTTCTGAAATGTGAAGAAAAGAAATTTCTGTTGTTTGAACAAGGCAGTTAGGTACAGGCATTAGAAACTACCTAGGCTAGAAGCAGCTGAGCATAGTCCACATTCCTGCTGTTTCTCCTAGTGATAGATTACAGTTCTAAATAATTTTTAGCATTCACAAGAGCTTCACACACACAAGCTTCATATACAAAATATGAAGTAAGTAGTCTTCCAGGTTGGAGTGATGCAAAATTAATAAAGTAGATAAGCTGTCTCACACTAATAGTGACATGAGTCTGATTAATTTAAATGTGCAGACTATTTATCATTTAATAAAAATAATTTGCTTGGTAAATAAGAACCTAGGGACTTGGGTTAGGCATGAACTACTGCTTTTAGCTCCCAGTTGTTTTATTTAGATCTATCAAGAGCCACATTGCTCAATCCTCTACATATTTCTGGACCACGTTATAGGAAGAGACTTACAAGTCATGCTGCATGCCACACCAGGCATGTTGAGAGCCAGAGGGCTGTTAACATTTCTGTGCTGTACATGAGGTTTGATTGTTTACCTGGGAATTCAATGAAAACCATCTCAAAGTAAAAAAGTACAAAAATGACCTACTAAAAAGAGTAGCTGTGTGTCTCTTTAACCCAACAAAAGCAATATTAAAAAGCCAGGGCACCACGGTATTAAATGCCATCAATAGAGTATAGTAGAAAGTTTGCAAACCAGTATTTAAAACAGAAATGTACATTTTATTTAAAAAAATGATAACAAAGGTATGAAGAACACACATTTCTATGAGGAATAGACATTTATTAAATGTTTTTATAGTAAAATATTGAGCTTAGTCTATCATAACACACAGGTTTGAGTTTCTACGAAGCAGGGTGCCTCTCTAGAAGGAAGCTGTCTATGTAAACACAGTTTGGGATTCTAGACTGCTACTCTTACAAATGTGTCCTTTCTGTTCCTTCTAGTGCTTGTAATGGGAATGTTCACAAATGTTTAGGCTTTGGGGAAAAAAAAACAGCAAAATTACCTGAGTATTCCATTAGACTTTTTAAAATAAAGATTTTATTTTATGTGTATAGTGCCTAAGTGTACATAAGTGCACCATAGCCTGGTGCTCACACAGGACCAGAAGAGAGTGTTAGATCCCCTGAAACTGGAGCTGGATGACCCACCATGTGGGTGCTCTTAACTGCTGAGATACTGTTCTAGGCCCCATTAAACGATTCTGAAAACCATGTTACCTTCATGGAAATGAGAGATATCTAATGGAAACATTCACTTTAGTATTTAGTATTATTGACAATTTTATATATTTGAGAAACACAACCTTCAAAACTTGTCCAGCCAGGAGAGAGTCTTTGGAGTTAGTGGAAGGCTTTCCAGCACAGGGTAGATCGCAAGGCAGTTTATCAAGTGCTAAATTTTCTTTAACCACCAAGCTGGTGGCATGTGGAGATATGAAAATGAGCTGACACTAGCTGATTATTCCCCAGATAATAATAATAATAATAATAATAATAATAATAATTAATAATAATAATAATAAATTTTGGAACAAAATAAGAACATGGGGGTGAGTGAATTCTAGACAACAGCAAGTGGATCGATGTTAGATGCAAATAATAGTATTTTTGCTCCTTAGGTGGTGCTCTCTCTGCACGTGTCAGAACAAAAATTCTACAAGCTATAATTAGCCCATTCACTTTTCACATCACTTTGCAGAGAAAATGATTGATTCTGAGACTCTAAAGTTACAACTAGTAGCTTTTTGCTATTTATCTCTAAACCATGAACTTCACCAGGTTTTTTTTTTAATCATCCTAACAGAACTGATGTGTAATATGTGTGTGTGTGTTACACACACACACACACACACACACACACACACACACACTGCCCATAAAGAGTTCAGAGTATGATTCACAAAAGATGTAACAGAAATGAGTTCTCCCGTTAAATAATGTAAGCAATCTTGCACAAAACAATTCAGAAAATCACATCTTAAGACTGCACTCCACCTCATTTATAAATACGTCCATTGAGTATTGGACCTGAGTTTAACACTTCTTGTCCACACTTTGGTACTCTGCACTTTCCATACTGGCTACCCTCTATGAAGATGATCATCGGTGATAGGATGTGAAAGTAAAGCCAAGTTCTTAATATGAATGCTGGTATTTTGCATCTACATCAACAAAAGAAATCATGCTTTCAGAGAGAAAACAAAAAATCTCACATGATAATCTACAGTTCTGCAGGGAAAGGGAACCCATACATACAGCCATCTTCATTACAAAATTAACCAACCATTTCTAACACACTGACATTTGATTTTAAAAGGCTTGCAACCAATGCTTTAAGGAGGCAAACACTGGCTAAAGTAGAATATACCTCCAAGGAAAACGGTCTATTTTCAAACACTAAAACCTTGTCTCAGAAGTTCCTCGCTTCAAGTTGTTACTCAAAAACTCATCATGCTCAAAACTCAAGTTGTTATGAGATCTTGAGATCATAAGAAGTTTCTCTTTATTCGTAAAGTCCTTTTTGATGGCTGTTTGGGGAACGAGCAACCGATCCATTGGGTCCTCTTTGTTCTCCAGTCTCATATACCCTTTGCTGTTGCTCCGATCCAACCGGGGCCAACTTGGATGCTTCCTTTGTTCTGCCTGCACTGTGAGTGTGGAAGGACCTCGGTCTAAATCTAGGGATTTGGAGTGAGAAGAGAGTAAATGTAAGGATGTGTTGGATCCAAACTGTCTTCTTGCAGCCCCAGGAGACAAGAGCTGTCCAGTCCCGGGTCCCAGAACCACAGAGGACTTGTATTGACTTGATAGGGAATCCCCAACGGAATTGTTCCTTGGGAGTAATGTGCTGGTGGGCTGGAAGGACTCACCAGAGCTTGGCAGTGGGACCACGAGGGAATCCATTGAAAGATTCCTGGACCTAGTTTGGAGGTTGTCTGCGACCTCAGTGATGCTGTCTATACTGGGCTCATCAATGACACAATTATTAAGCTTGATCACAGGCAGTGTGAAAGCACTGATGGATGACGACACGATCGATTTGGTGTCACACTTCTTGGAGCTGCTGGTCTTTTCATCGGTGGTCTTGGCTGGAGGTGGATAAAGGCCAAAGACAGAGACTGCACTGTCAGATAGCAACGGTGGCATGAGGTGCCCCGGGCTCTTACTTTCAGTCAACATCAGCTCATCCTCCTCCACAGAGCTGTCCACCCGAAAGCTGTTCCGCATCCCTGAGAAGGAGGCCAAGGTGGTGGCAGCCAGCCTGGATGCACAGGGGCTGCCATTCAGCCTCACTTCAGTGTCTCCCAGCAAGCCTGCGTACAGGCCATTTGCCTGCTTCTGTTCCTTGAGTCTCAGCGTGTGGATGTCAATGACTGTGGAATAGATATCCCTCATGTGGATGATTTTGGTTTCTTTGTCGCGGTTCTCATGAAGAATGGCATTGGCACAGATGAAAATGAAGATGCCGATGCCCATGGTGAACGGGCCAAGCATCTTCATCTTATCGGAGTGTAGATGCTGCTCAAAGAAGCGCACCACCACACCCCCCTGGTTCCGAACCACTTGGGTCTCATTGGTGGACAGCGTGGTCTCTGCATCAATGAAATGCTCCTTCTGGGGCCAATATCCAAGGACTGCCATAGCTATTCCTATGATGGATACCAGCACTCCCAGAATGAGGAAAAAGCCAGATGGAGAATAAAGCCGGATTTTCCCACGGACCACCACAACATCAGCTCGTGGGCGCCGTCTGACGGGTTTCTGATCCTGCGTAGCAGGCAGTGGGCTGAGGTTGATGTGTTGCTGGGACCTGGCAGAATCCTGCCGCTTCAGGGCCGCCAGGCCAGTGATGACCCCACCAGTGGCTATCATAGCTTCCTCTTGTGCTCTGAAAAGAAAGGAAACATGATCCACAGGTGAGCCCAGGGAGACTGCAACTCAGTCTGAGGACTGCTCACACAGGGGATTGGCTGCTATTGTTCCACATGATAAAAGCAGAGGAATAACTTTTAAATCCTCGGTTTGGGAAGAGGTTATGTTTGTTGACTAATGTGAATTTCTAGAGCTAGCGCTCTCTCTCTCTCTCTCTCTCTCTCTCTCCTAGTACTAATAAAATTCGAGCTCAAGAAATGTTTTTTGATTAAGTAATTTTGACACCTAGTATATTAAGCTGTCCCTTGGTCACAAGCCCCCATCCTACCCCCAGACACACAATTTTCATCATTGTTTCTGTTATTTTAAAGAAATGGGAACTTCGGTAGGAAGATAGGTGGCTAGTTGGTAGTGTCTGCCTTATAAGCCTGAAGAGCTAAGTTCAATATTCCTTTAGATCTTGGTGTGGTGGAGTGCTCATGTGGTCTGGGTACTGGGGAGGCAGAGACAGGAGGATGGATTCCTTGGACTCCCTGACCTCCTAGCCTAGTGGAAACCCCCAGTTCCAGGCCAGTGATAGACAAAAGCAAGGTGGATGGGATCCACATACACACACACACACACACACACACACACACACACACAATACTAAACAAGCCAAAGGAAATCTCCAGACTTACCAAAAGAATACATTCCAGAATCCATGGTGAAAGTCACTTCACATTCGGTTTCTCTCTACATTGTCACCCCCTTACTTGCCTGATTCTCTGGCCTCTTCCTGCTTCTACACTGACCTCTCTATTTTGAACGTTGGCTCTTCTTCTTTCAGCCCAAAGTAAATTGCCAGTTCTTAGACTCCCTTTCTTGGATGTTTGTCTTGGCCCTCCCTTGACGCACATATCTATTTCCACATCTTTCACAATAGCCTTGATGCCGATGAGTCCCCAGGCTGCGTTTCAGATCACACCCTGAATTTCAATTTTCGTCTGCCTCCCAGGGAACACACACACACCTGCATACAACTGGCAAAGCTGACCTCACATCTGCAGGCACCACTGGTCTCAGGGTCACACCTGGCTTTTTAGTGGAGCCAGTCCTCAAGCTTGGGCCTATGTATTGATCATCACTCCCTTCTTACTCCCCCTTTCAACAATGTTCTAAATCATAGAACTGTCATGACACATGGGGTCTCAGTTGTACCTTTCTATTACAATCCTATTCTTTCAGGATATGTGCAGTGCTTATGAACTACTGCTGAGGGACCTTCCAACTGCTCGCCAGCATTGGGCTCCTCTTTCTGTACCAACCAGTTTACATGGAGATGCCAGATTATTCCAGGACACACTTCTGAAAGGGCATAATAGACAAAACAAACCTTGCTGCCTGCAGATTAATCTGGGATTTCAGACCCTATGGGTTTAATCTCTCTGTTCCCTTTAAGGTACAGAAAATTTCCCTTTTCTCATTTATTGCCTATGCCATATTGTTTCTGAGACCATTAGGAATGTTTCAGCTAGGTGGGTGGTGGTGCACACCTTTGATCCCATTGCTCAGGAGACAGAGGCAGGCAAAACTCTGTGTTCAAGGCCAAACTGGTCTAGAAAATGAATTCCAGGACAGCCAGGACTAGACAGAGACACCCTGTCTTGAAAATAACAGCAAAATAATGTTTCATCTGGACTGTGTAGTTCTCCTAACTCTTGTCAGCCTTCACATGTTGACTTCTGGCTAATCATCAAAGCTTATGTTCCTTTATAAGGTCCTTTTCCAACTAACTGACTCAGCTCTCATGTTCACACAAGCTCCATTCCTCAGAATATTTGAACAAACTTCCTAGGGCACTGGAGATATGAGAATGTGTGTGTGTGTGTATGTATATATATTTCATGACACACACATATATATGTATATATGTACATATATATACACACACATATATGTATATATATATATATGTATATATAGTCTGAATTCTTCATGCCTCATGGTCAAATTCAATTTTAATTAACATTCTCTTTATTTACTTTAACACTTGCACACAGCCAGTGTTCAAGAAATAGTTGCTAAAATGATGACTAAAAATGAGCCTTTCCCCAGGATTGGCAAACTGACTTATGACTACTACACCAACTTTCATAGTTAAACATATAAACAAAGAAAACATACATACAAAAAGCAACACTTTGTAAGTTGAAAACATTTCTGCCTCATTTTATAATAAAAAGCACTCAAATGGCCAACTTTAGTTGGTAGAAAAACAAAGGATATTTTAAGATTCTGTAGGTCTTAGGCAAGTTTCTGAAAGGCTGTCCAATTCCATCTTCCAGGAAAGAGAGATCTCCTTTTGAATTCCTGCTTATGATTCCTGAATTGTTCTTAAACAACAGGGTTGTGGACTGTGTGTACCATTTTAGTGAGCTGGCAAGGAGACCCACCTTGATGTACAATTCTAACTAGGGTTAAGCTTGTTAATCAAGAAATTTATCAAAGTAAATGTACTAACCTTAGAGCCTCTCCCAAACCTTGGATAAAACGCAGCATAGCTCCAAATGTTTGAAGGAAACAGTTTAGGTTGCAGACGCCTAGCCTAGCTCTTCCCATATGTCAAACTAAGGAAAGAGATGGAAATCCTTTGTAATAGGTGGATTTAAGAAAGAAACACAAACAAGGGTGTGTGATTTTCCTTTGATTTTAAAGCAATTATAGTGAGCCACATTCCAATCAGACATCCTGGCCTTTACAACTTGTTAAAGTATTTCATTTTTCACTTACTGAGGTTGGCTGGGAAATAGCACTGGAAGAGAGAAAGTATTCTAAGAAAGATATATGGCCACAGAAAATGGGGAGGGGATGAGCAAGCAAGGTAAGCATGCAAAGCTAGGAGGTAGACGGACCGGAGCCAGTGCATAGAAAGCCAAACCAAACTTCTAGAGCAATTGGGGGAGGGCAGGTGGAGGGGAGGGCAGGTGGAGGGGAGGGCAGGTGGAGGGGAGGGAGGGGAGAAACTTGTTGGTTGTGGTAGGGATCTCATAAAAAAACAAAGTCAATCTGCCTTGGTCAGGGCGAGCTAGATAAGGCTACAAAGATCCCAAGAACCAGCAAAGTAAGGTTTGGTGACAGTTTCCCTCTTAACTTGATTCAAAACAATCCCACACTGCATGACTCTGTATCACCACTCAGAGATCCAAACTAGAGCCCAAGGGAAAAGCAAAGAAGCAAAGTCAGTCACTGTTCCATGGAGCTTAAAACCTAATGGAAGAGCTAATAGCCCAAGCAGGAACCAGCTGGAGGTCATTCCAGAATGGAAGTTTCAATTAGGAAGAGCGTTGCCCCAGAATGCATACGAGAGACAGCATTTTTTCACAATTATCATGGTGAGAAATCAAGTTAACATCAATTCAGAAGAGGTGGAGAGAAAGTCAGAACAGGAGTATGTCCTTCCCTTTGCCTAGCAGTTCTCAGCCTAGTACTGTGACCCTTTAAGATTGAGTTGCTCAGAGATTCAGTCCATTGTCATCTTGGCGGGAAGCTCAGCAGCAAGCAGGCAGGCATGGTGCAAGATAAGTAGCCCAGTTCATATCTGCAAGCAGTAGGAAGAGAAAAGCTACTTGGCCTGGCTTGGGCTTCTGAAATCCCAAAGCTGACCCCCAGTGACACCTTTCCTCCAACAAAGCCACACACCTCCTAATAAGTATTCAGATATTTGGGCCTATGGTGGTTATTCCTATTCAAAGCACCACAAGGACTGAACGGGTGCACTCTTGCTTTTTCTCCACATGCCTTTACCAGGCTATGAGGCTTTAACAGATACAGCCCTTTACCGTGAACATCTCAGCTCTAGAAATGTAAGCACCTCATTCTCTCTATAAATTCTCTAGACTCTTTACTGGAATAATACAAAAGAGGCTTAGATAGAGGGGCACAAATTCCAGTTCAGAGTGGTTGGTCCATCCTGATGGCTTAACATCCTCCCTACAGTTCTCCTTTCTGAAACTATTGCCTTAAGAGTTAGTGATTAATACGTGAATTTGATAGTCTAACAAATATTCAGTCAAATAGTTCACAGACAGAGGATTCAGATGAGAAAAACTGATTGAGATTCATTGTGAAAACTGGAAATTAAAAATCTACATTCTCTCAATTCATGGAGCTGCTGCCACTAACTCTGTACTAGAAAAGAACAGAGGAAAAAGAAGAAAAGAAAAGGACAGAGGAAATGATGATATCAGAAACATTCTTCTATGTCACCGCAGCACCCCCATTTTGGTGGTCAGTGTGCTTAACCATGTGGGCATTGCCTGCGCGGCTTCTCTGGAAGACTCATGAAGTATTCCCCTCAGTGCTAAAGGCGTTTGTGTTTTCAAGATCACAGAATTCTATCTTTTTGTAAGGGAGTCCTGTCTGTCATTCCTCAATATGGCCTTCCTCCACACCTTGTCATTCCTTGCTCTCAGAGAAATCATGGATTGGAAGAATAAAATTCACCAGCTAAAATGATGCTTTTAAAAATGCCATAGGTTAGAAAATTTCACTAAGAGGCTTAATGTGCAAGAGCCCGTGAATTATGGGATGGGACATTTTAGTGCTCATGTGGCTGGTGAATTCACTATAGGTAAGATGGCTCATTTGTACTATAGATAGATGTCTTCAACGGCCTTGGCAGGATGGATGCATCTGTGTGGCTTGTTGATTTGAGTCTTCTCCAAGCTGTGTGACAGTAACTGAAGAAACTCAAATGACTATTGCTCTCCAACCTTTCATTCTGGCCTTTAGGATTCTCACTAATGTGTTCTGGATTTTCCAGGCCTAATATCACTGAAAATTATCTTAATCTTTACAAGCATCTCTCTTTCCAAAGTTGCTTGACAAATCGTGATAGCCATGCTGCTGAGGGCAGCTACAGTAACTTCTGCGGAGAAGGGTGAAAAGCTGTGGTCATAGAGTAGCTCAGCTCTAGAGCGGGGATTCCTCTACTGACATCCTGCATGCCGGTAAATTGGTGCCTTCCATAGCAATGGCTTTCTTTTAACAGTTTAAGCCATCTTCCTGTCAGGAGACATAGCAAGCGGAGAGTGTGACAGTTATTGTTGAGAGAATGTCCAGATTTGAAGAGCTGGGGTGTGTGGTGGGAACACATTTCTACTTTGAGGAAGACACGCTTCTAATGCCTTCTCTTCCTGCAGAGTGTATCTCCCACTGGGTCTCAGCAGGGTGTTTGCTGAGCTCATTATGATCTGCTACTTGGCCTTCTGGAGATTTCTGTGTTCCAGGGCTTCATGGCTTTTAGTCCTTGGAGAGTATTTGTTCCATGCTATTGTTCCACAGCTCATCGTTGGTTCAGGTCTGCATTTGGTAGTTTGTCGGGAGAGTAGGTTTGTAGAAACATTACTGACACAGAACCCATATAGATTTTCAAGCACATTCTCTTCGTGAGGTCAAGATGTGCCTGATCACAGTGGGTTACGTTTTATGGGTTACTGACTTGAGCATCAGTCTGGCAATTCGTTAAAGACTACTTTGTTGTTGGCCCGCTGTTTCATGTGACTGTTCAGCTTTACCCTATACTGGGTAATACCAGCAAAGGTCTTTAGAATACAAAAACTTGCTGGTGCAGAACTAACATTTTGCAGATTTTCATATTGTACCATCCTATGGCTTCCTTAAGTCTAGTGTCTCCCAGCTCCCCCATCCTCATCATTTCCTGTCTGTTTTCACCCTGGTATCCCAGAGGGAACATGGCAGTGCCTATAGAACTGTCCTACTGCAAATACCAGATGAACAGGTGGGGCTTTCCTGCCTTATCATTCCTTACATTATGGGTTTAATATAATTCTGTAAATCTGAAGAAACAATTAAAAAGAAAAGCAAGCTCTTGTATAAACTATCTCTTCCTTGCAATCTATGGACTCATATTTCTGGAGGTAGAAGACTCCAGGCTTCTTGCATCCTTACAGACCACTGATAACTGCACTTGAATAATTAACCAAACTATACATTGATTTATTTAATGTGTCTACGTGTGTGCATGCATGCCTATGTGTGTGTCTCTATGTGTGTCTGCATGCATTCATGCGTGTCTGTATGTCTGCATGTGTGTATATGTGTGTTTGTGTGTGTGTGTTTGCAAGCAGGCAGGCACATAATACCACAGTGAAGCAGGCAGGCACATAATACCACAGTGAAGCAGGCAGGCACATAATACCACAGTGTACACATAGACATCAGAAGGTGACTTCTATGAATAAGTTCTCTCCTTCCACCATGTGGGTGCTGAGGATGTTCATGGCTATCAAGTGATACAGGAACATGTGTCATTCAGTCTCTTCCTCTAGTATGCACATGCAAATCCACTAGTCCATACACATGGAAAGAGGCCTTCCATTCTGTCCTCGAATGTTTTCAACTTAGTTTGACTGAACTGCTAGGCACCCATAGGAACTTTTTCTTTTGACTCTGGTAATGATATAAATTTTAAAAAAAAATAAAAAACTCAAAGTTTTAAATGTCTCTACTGGGAAGAAAGTCCTAAAACTGTTGTAGCTTGAACAGAAAATATTTCCATCTGTCACATTTGTGGATACCACATGGGGTTTTATGTAATGTTTTGTTTGGTCCTGAAGGCATAGATTAATTTTTACTTCCCTTGGGCAGATAGTCTTGCATTCTGACAGTTTTTAAGCCCTAAACAAGGATAAAAATCCAAATATATGAAGAGAACAGTGTCAATTATATTGAAAATAACAGGCATACTTCAAGTGAGAAGATGATAAAGCTTTACGGTAAGGGCCATGGGGGAGGATGAATCAGATTCTGTGTGCATAGAAAGCTCTTGCTGATGTGCCAAGCCTCTGTTAACTGCCACAGCCTCCTAAAAGACTTCCCTGATTCCTCCAGAGGCTGCGGAAGAGCACTCTGCAATGCTGCCATCTTAAAGCGCTTCAGGTTAAATATTTGCCTCCTTTCTCACAAGACTTCCTGTCTCTTCACGGGGACTTTGTCTTACTAACTTTGTGCCCCTGTTGCTACCCACATTTCATTCATATGTGAGTCACTGGGTCAGTTCCTGTTCCACTAGGAGGCCCGCAGCTAGCATGGGAAACCACGGGAAGGCACACGGAAAGGCAAGAAAAAGCACTGGACCATGCGTCTCACTAAGAAGAGTATTTGGATTAATAAACTTCTAAAGTCTCTCGATTCTAGAAGTCTGATCCATTGTGATGAGTCCAGTGTGTGTGCATGCCTGTAGAACCACATGTGCGGTATAGATTCATGTCCTGCTTGGGATGGTAGATCAATCAGAAAAGAACCAAAATAGGAAGAAACAGATGTCCAGCAGTGTGAGAATTCTGAACACTCTTGTGGATCAGGGCTGTAAAAGCTTATTCCAGGATGTGTTTGATCTGTAAAAGAAGGGGTGGGGTGGGGTGAAGGACAACAAGGTTTTTAAATGTTAGACAAGAGCAGAAGATAAGCACAAAGATTAGGCAGTTTCTTTGTGGTATGGTGTAGGATGCCGTCCCGCAGCTCCTACTTGCGTGGGGTCCCACGAACCGAGGATTTGGAAACCTGCAATGGGTGGTAGAGAAAAGAGACAGACGCCAGGAGAAATGGTCTCATCAAGGCGCAACTTTACTTAGTGAACACGGAATATATATATACTTAGATAAGCACAGCCATGCATTTTACATTCAGGTGAGAACAGACATTCGGCAGGATCAAAGCTAAAACTCTAACACAAAGGATTCCAGGACGGGATAGAGAGATCAAAGGTTCACGGCTTCCTAGGGACCTGGTATCTGGTCCTTGAATCATTTACATAGGCTCCAAACCCCCAGCGAGCTAAGTCTCTGGTTTCGGTTCTGAGTTCTTCCAAGAACACAGCAGGGCCACCACAGTATGGGGCTGCACATGGAACATAATGCAGAAATCTCAATAGAGGCAAAATGAGCTTCTGCCTGGAAACGGAAGAATGAACTGAGTTCAGGGGAAAGCAAGCCCAAGATAAGACATCAGAACATTAAAGGGCTTGAATAAGAGGTGGACTCCACCTGTCTCCCCCGTGAGGGAAGTAGCAAATGAGATTGTGTTTCAAAGAGTATGTACTGATGTCTGTGGTGAATGGCAGTCTCCCATAAGATGGCGAAGCTGTGTAGGTGGCCCATCACTGTCTGTGGTGCATAATGAAATGGAAGTACATTTTGTAAAGTTTACCTTGATAATATTGATGTTTGTTGCTAATAAAATTGTGACTAGTTTATGAGCACTAGGGATCAAAAAATGAATGATCAATAGGTAGCCACCTGGTCTATGCTACTTTGTAAATTTTGGTTATCAGCAGAGTAATCCATGCATACAATGTTTCCAGGTTGTCCCTCTCTTGAATGCCCTCACAACCACAGTGTCAGGGTGTTCATTTCTGTGGACTACACCAGGAGGAGCTAGTCCAGGAGGCCTCCAGTAGAATAGCACAAGGCTTTGCTCTATGTCGCCGATACACTCTAAGGCCAAAAAAATGACAGAAAGTCTCTATTTGGATCTTTGATAATGTGTTGTTGTTTGTTTTGTTGTTGTTTTTGTTGTTGCTTTGTCTTGTCACTTTGACAAAATAAGAAACCTAGGATCCAGAAGTCCATCATGGTGGCAAGAGAGGAGACAAGTGTTCATAACGCAGCTGCTACCCTGAAACAGAGAGCAATAAGTGCTATTCTCAGTTTGCTCTCTCCTCCTTATTCAGTCCTTGGGTCCAGCCCATGAAGTGGCATTACACACCATTTGGAGTGGGCCCTTCTACCTCAGCTAACTCCCTCACAAACATGGCCAGAACTAGTCTTTAGAACAGATCCTAACACTCTGACAATATTAATCATCATGGAAGGAATGAGTCCCAAGTTGGCTCTGACAAGAATGGATTAGAATAAAAAGGGAAAGAGGGAGTGGTCTGTTGAGGCTATGTCTAGATGCTGAAGGGAATCAGGTAAGTGTAAGAGGCTGATGCTCATCCGCAGCCACACTGCCAGTCTTATGCATCCTCCAGAGCTTCTCTCAGGCTGTAATTTTGAGAAGCACAGTGATTTGCTTCACAGTCATAGTTACAAGAAAACAACATCCTTTAAATATTATAGAAATCCAAATTCAAAATAAAATAGGGGAAAATGTTTTCACATGAAAGCAAATCTAGAAGGCTGGTCCCCAGCGCATGTACGTATCAGTCTTGCGTGACCCTAGGCAAATTACCTAAACTCTCAGGAAGGTACGTTTTCAAAAAGTTCTTTAAAATTGGCCATAGTATGCACACATTTGATGCTGGCACTTGGGAGGCAGAGGCTGACACATCTCTGAGTTCATGGCCAGCTGGGTCTACAGAGCAAGTGTCAGGACAGCCATGGTTACACAGAGAAGCCCTGTCTAAAAACCAAAACCAAACCAAATGGGTTTAAGTGTAGGATGGAGACAATGCAGGTTCTCATCATAAGGAAGAAAAGATTTAAGCTGGCTTTGCCTTTGCTGAATACCAAGTGCCAGTTGGCATTGTATTTAAAGATGGAGATGCCTGTCGAGGGTGTTGTGGGTTTCAGTCTCCTTAGTGGAACAGGCTAAGCACCCTCTTGCAGTCTGTTTCCCTCTTCCACCAACTACATCTATCTATTTGTTGATGCTGATTTTCCTAAAATAATGACTACTGGTAGACATGTCTTAGAGTGCCACCTTTGTAGAGCAATGAGAATGAAGCATTTAGAAAAGACATTTACCATGGCCCATGGCCCAGCTCTCCCTTCCCCTCTAGTTTTCAGAATGACTCTTACTGCAGCAGGAACCTGTGGGCCAAACACAGTGGTTCTCAACATGAGCATTTTAACCCCTTTGGCCAACTTTTATCTCCCAAACTATTTATATTATGATTCATAACAGTAGCAAAATTATAGTTAAGAAGTAGCAACAAAAATAATTTTATGGTTGGGATTCACTACAACATGAGGAACATAAGGAAGCTGAGAATCACTGTTCCATACAATAGTGCCTATTGAGTTCCTAAAGAGTAATTAGGGATCGCTTCTCATTTCTCACTTTTTACTCTTCTTACTAAATTTCATGCTTTTACTAAAGTCTCCAGGTAAATAATTTGAACTTCTTGGCAATTCTTTTGGGATGGCGCCCTCCAGTAAGAAGAGAATATCTCAGATACATCCATACCTCTCTGGAGCCCATCATTATTAGAAGGTGACCGTTTAAATAATCTGTACTTTGACCTCAGATGTAGGCTTCAGTTTAGTGCAATTTATTTTACTTTTATCTGAATAAATCCTAAAATGACCCTTTATGGGGCTAATGAGATGGCTAAATAGTTAAAAGTACTTACTGCTAATACATAGGACCTGGATTGGGTTTCAACAAACCTACAAAGCAGCTTCCAACCATTCCTAACTCCTGCCCCAGTAGGTCAGGCATCTTCTAGCCTCCATGGACATCAAGCATACATGCAGTACACATACACAAAGGCAAAGCACTCATATACATAAATTAATTAAATAAAAAGGTAATGGCATTTTAAGCAATGGCTAGTCTTCAATGTGTTTGAAATCCCACAGCACTGTGGAGCAGGCAGGCTGAGCAGGGAGCCATGAAGGATACTGGTATCCCTAGCAAGCCAAACCAAGACATTTCACCACTGGAAAGGGCTCGGAGATCTTGGATAGAAAGTAATAAATTGAAGGTCTAAGCCCATTGCTTCCTTCCGGCACTTTTCCTCCATCATTATACCAAGATCATGGTGGGTGTTTTGCCCTACAAGACTTCAGAAGATGGCGGATTCCGTTGCGGAGATGTGGTACATAGTTAGCTGTCAGCAAATATACTGAATTACATGTTAAACATAAAAATGGAATTGTTCTGCAAGAATTAGGAATACTATTTGTTTTACTTGATTATGTTATTTCATTACAAAAAAATGGTCTAGGCTTTTTTACATTTTCTCTGTGTGTGTGTATGTATGTATGTATGTATATGTGTGTGTGTATGTATGTACATGTCCATGTGTGTATTAAGTTTGCTTGTTGTTAGATATTTTATTATAACAGCATATAAATATATTCTAAAGCAGAAGGCCCTGCAGCTTGAGTAGGCAAGTCAGATAGCACTATTCATTCTGAGGTAGAGCCAATCTCAGAGTAATGCTATGGATACAGTCCTTGGGGACTTGTACCAGTGGCAACTAAAATAAAATTATACATCCCCTTGGCCTGTAGTTCTTTGATATAGAGGGATATCTGTGACTACTTTTCTAAGTTCTTGTGAGGAATTCATGAGTCTATGTGTAACTAAGCCAAAAGTTTGATTAATCAATGAGTCCAAGTCCAACTTGTGAGTTAGTGTAGGACTACAGTCAATAGGAAAATTTGTTAGAGAATGATTAGTTCTGGGTATCTATGGACTGGATATCACTGAGGATCAAGAATGTAAAAACTGGTAAGTATTCAATTAAGCAGTATATGCATACCAAATCCCCATCATTTTAACCTGATTTGTGTTGGACTTTGATGAAAAAAAAAATCAAGGTTGAAATGTATGCTGAAGTGATTTGAATTTGTATGGTTGTTTTCTGTTGGAATAAATGCATTTTAATAAACTGTAGGGATTTTTAACCATTTGTCCATCCATCTAGTTGAAATTAAGCAGCGAAAGATTTGAATGGGGGTGTGAGTTCTGATCACTTTGTCCCCCTGCCATGCTCATAGAGATGCCACACTCGCAGGGGTGACACATCCCTAGGTCTCTGCAGGAAAAGGCTCTGAAGTAGAGCAAGGCAGAAACAAGAGCAGGCTTGGTTTCTATGCATGAAATTAAATAAAAATTAGGCTTGGCTCCATCATGTCTATGATGAATACAAATTAGATGAATAGACGAACCGTCTCTGCAGCCCCACATTAGTCTCCCTGTTCTAAGGCAGCCCCTGCACACACCGTGCATGAGAAAATGCTTCCAAACTGAGGCTGTTCTCCTGAAGAAGCCTGCTTCTATCTGCCAGTCAAAATGCAGTGGGAGCAGATGGACTGGCTTAAGCTGAGCTGGGGAGGCCTCGTGCCCTTTGGAGGATAACTGAGAGCCTGTGAGTGAGTCTAGTGACAGAGCAGAGGAAGCCAACTGGCCTGTTTAAGCGTGGCTTATTCCCACATGCTTACACTGACCACTCAGGCTTAAACACTCTCCCCATTATCATCTTCTTCATGCAAGAAACCAATGTCTCCCCACAGGGGACTGAACCCAGGCCTCCTGCATGCTGCGCCTGTACTCTACCACTGACCCACACCCAGTTCCTCTTTCTTTTCTAAGGCAGGGTCTAAGTTGCCTAGTCTGGCCTTGAATTGTTGCATCAGGCCTTAAACTTTTGATCCTCCTGTCTCAGCTTCCCTAGTAGCTGGGATTACAAACCTGTATCTACAGTAAGGGTCAAGCACACGGGAAAGCAGTCCCTAAGGCATCCTGTGTTACTTTCCTCCCACAAATGCAGGCATTGCTCAAGTGGGTACAAGTGTTTCTGTGCACCTTTACTTAAACCTTCCTTGTTTAGTGCTTTCAGCCCTTTTTATATTTCTCTGGTTTTAGATCTCAGCCTCAATCCGAACAGTACTTGTTCTTAAATTAGCAGACATACATAATTCTTCAAGGAGGCACAAGGTTGACTAATTTTGCAGATATTGTCCAGTTTTGGCCTTCCTATTTTTCCTTATGTAACTGTAATTTTCAAATGGAAAGAAATAAAAGCCATTCATGTTCCTCATGAGTATGTTGATGACAGTTATACACTGCAAACCATGTTCACCCAGTTGGCAGTCCCATCTGAAACATAATTACTGTTAATGCAGTGTTACTGCCTTCCAAGTCATGTCAGCATATTCCTACACATGTTATAAGAGTTCTCAGGCACAGGATCTTACCCTTCACATCTGTTTTAATATCTCAAACAATAGGATTTGAGTCTTTTTTTTTCTCATTAGCCCACATCACTGCTTTTAAGTTATATAATAGTCCACTGCCCAGGAACAGCATGACTGATTCGACCACTCTTCTGTCGCTGAATCCTTCTTTTGTCCCAGATTGTCATGACTACAGAACCACCGTGGATGTCCTCCAGTGTCCTTTTACATACACATGTTCAAGTCCTTCTTTATTACATGTATTTATTTTGTGTGATTATGTGTCTGGGGTGGGATGCACACATACCTTATGTGTGAAGGACACATCAGAGGACAATTTGCAATAGTTAGTTCTTGCCTTGCACCCTGTGAATCCTAGCAATGAGTGGAACTCAAGCTGCTTTCAGGTAGTCACTGTTGACATGGACTCCTGTTTGTTTTCTCTGCCCACAACTTTCTCCGATTCCTACACTTTGTTCTCTACCTGGCCCTTTGATGGCTTCTCTTCTCTCTAACTAAGATCTCCCTCCCTTCTTCTGCTCCCCTTTTTAAGTGCATAGATTATGTCCTCCCTCCCTCCCTCCCTCCC
>NW_022196902.1:18505384-18508076 GCF_008632895.1 Mastomys coucha
GTGGCTTGTCTGTATGCACGCATGCACACTTGGCTGTGTGTTTGCTAGTGGTCAAGTCTGTGTCTTCCCCTATTGCTCTCCACCTTATTTTTTGACAGGGTTCCTTACTAACCTGGATCCTGCAATTCTCCTGTCTCGGTATTTAGGCACCGGTATTTCAAGTGGTCTCTGTTTGCTTGTTTTCTTTTCTAAATGTGAACGCTCAGGATATTACCTTGGGTATTCAGTGCTCTTGCCACAAATACTTTGTCCCTAGAGCCATCTTCTCAACCCTAGAAACTCTTCACAAAACAGGTACCAACTGACACCTCTTTAAAAAATGAGGCAGTGGGTTCGGCATCATTGTACAGGTGAGCCAGGGCACTTCTGGTCAACATTCCCCCAAACCACGCTCCTGTTTCCCTTCCTGCTGGATGTATTAAGTGGGATACTTGGAAATCGCAGCTATAGGTTTGAAACTCGCAAAGGAAGGCAAAACCATTGGACTTACTTGCATTTCTAGAACAGCTAAGAAAACGAACTAAAAACTTAAAGCATTAAACAAGTTTAGTAAAGTGGCTTAGCTCAAAATTAACACATAAAGCCAGGAGACTTCTGTGTGTAAACGCCTTGGCACTAGACAGAATGGTGGCACTAGACCACAAGACAGGACCTGAAAGGCAAGAGGAAAGAAAGGTCTGTTTCAAAACTATGATATAAAATAGTTTATAGTTTATTTTTAGATAAAATGTTGCAGCGTTATAATAATATCTCCCTACATTTATGTATAGGTTTGGCATGAGTCAGTAAAAATTAGTAATCCAATCATTAAAGCTCATTTGCCATATAAATAATAAGAACAGGCAAATGCTTTTGGCAAAGAAAAAAAAGAGTAGACTGGTTTTTATCAAATATATGTTATGATACTGGAAATTGTGTCAATCGTGTCTGACAAAAGAAATTTAATAGAACAGAACAATGAATCTTAATCTTGACCCATGCATGTGGGGAGTGCTATGTAGGACAAGTACATGAAATTATCATGTAATTCAGACGAACAGAAGTACAGTTGGTTTCTTACAAACAAAAGTTACACTCTTCTTTGAGTCTTTTAAACATTTAAATGTATTTTAGTTTTTATCTGTATGGATGCTTTGCTTACATGTATTCATGTGTACCTTGTACGTGTGTACCTCCTACCCTTAGAGGTTAGGAGAAAACATTAGATGTGCTTGGACTGGAGTTGCAGATGTTTGTGCACAAATGGGTTCTGGGAATTGAACCAGAGTCCTCTTCAAGAGTAGCCAGTGCTCTTAACCACTAAGTCATCTCCCCAGCCTATCTACTTTGAATCTTAGATGGAAAAAAAAAAACACATCAGGCCATGAAGTTATTAAAGGCAACCCTGGAGAAATGTGCATCTATAATCTCAGACTGAAGTTCTTTCTAAGGTTTGCATGCAGCCACCAATAAATAAAACAAATTTAAAACTTTTACAGACAACTAAAACTTCCTGTATTGGTAGAAGCTGTCATTTTAAAATGTATAGACATAGGTAACATTTACTAGGCATGTCACCAGTAGACAGCCAGATTCCTCAATACAAACAGAGTTGCAAAAATCTATTTAAAAGTCCATGGGGAGATCATTGCTCTTTCCCCAGAAAGAGCTACAGCAATCAGGAACAGGAAGACCATCTCTTCAGTACACTGCTGGTTTTTAGCAAGAGTTACCAAGACCAGACCTTAGTTTGCTGGGGCTTCTGTAACAACAGCATTACACATGAGGTGACTTACACACAGCAGGTTTTCTCATAGTTCTAGAACCTAGGAAGTCCTATCTGAAAGCCCAAGCAGATTGGGTAGCTAACAGGAACCTACCGCTGCCCTGCTCATAAACTATCCCACTAGACCCTCACATGCTCACATGGCAGAATGTGTGAGTCCTCAGGGTCTCTCTTACATGATGCTGTGCTTTTTTTTTCTGGTTTCTCTGTATAGCCCTGGCTGTCCTGGAACTCACTCTGTAGACCAGGCTGGCCTTGAACTCAGAAATCCGCCTGCCTCTGCCTCCCAGGTGCTGGGATTAAAGGCGTGCACCACCACCGCCCAGCCTGGTTTTGGTTTTTCAAGACAAGTGTTTTTCTGAATAGCCCTGACTGTCCTGGAACTCACTCTGTAGACCAGGCTGGCTTCAAACTCAGAAATCCGCCTGCCTCTGCCTCCCAGGTGCTGGGATTAAAGGCGTGCACCACCACTGCCCAGCAATGCTGTGCTTTGAATATGTCCCTTCACAGCTCTGACACTGGGAACATGCTCCCCAAGTGCCAATGTTAACGGCATGTAGCGGTGAGCATGTGAGGAATCAGTTGGGGTTTGATGCAGACTTGAGGATTGACTCCACGAAGAACAGGCTTAGTCACTGTTGTATTGCTGTGAAGGGACACCATGACCATGGCAACTCTTACAAAAGAAAGCATTTAACTAGGGCTTGCAGATGGTCTTAGGTGACTCCTGTTAAAGGGTCATTCAACCCTTCCCCCCCACCTCCCACAATGGCATCCCAATTCACAGGTTGAGAACTGCTCATCTTGAAAAACAGTGTAAGGCAAACTTGTCCCTTTCATTAAAACTCAGAGGTGTTCCATGATTTACTCAGTGTCACAGAGACATGTAATGGAAGAGTAAGATTCCAAATCTGTTTTTTTTTTTTT
>NW_022196902.1:18513118-18526873 GCF_008632895.1 Mastomys coucha
ACTGTCCTATGGCTTCAGGAATCGATTTGGAAGGTAGGGATCTTGGCCTTCTCTTCCTCATAGGTTTCTCAGAGTTGGGCTGAACATAAAAGATCTGTAATAAGCCACTAGTAGAATTAGTAACTTCAGCTAGGGTGGTGGGTGTGGAGGTGTGGATTATAATAAATTTATATTCACCTTTCTTAAGAGAAAACCTCTTATCTTTGGTTATCTGGAATAGATGGAAATGTTTCTAAATATAATATTCACAATGGAATTCATTGTTCCCGTCTCCTCAAACAGTATTAAACAATAATTTAGTTTTCTCTCCATGACTCAGAGTTGTGTTGCTTTGTTTTGATTCTGAATATCAGCTATGACATGGATGTCTGCCATACCCAAGGACTGGGTGAAAAGCCAAGATTCCTGAAGGAGCTTGTATTCAGGAAGAGGAATTGGCGTTAGGGTAGAGCTTAGAAATAGAGAACAGGCTAAGCACAGGTGAGGCCATGGGTTCAGTCTCCAGCCCCAGCACATGTGCACTCATCTGTACACACACATGTACACACGTACACACACACAGACACACACACAGACACACACAACCCAGCAGGCAGGGCTATAATCCTATCGCTGGATCAAGCTGGTTGGTCTGTCTATCCATACAAATGTCAAGAGAAAGCAGACTGAGCTCACTAGGTCAATAGTACCACTAGAGCTGGCTGCAGATGCCCTTCACTGGTAAGTTCTCACTTGAGGGTTCTAATACACTGTGTCCCGGGCATGAATGATGCTGCTGTTGTTAGTATTAATTACTGTATTAGAATCTAGAATTTCCTTAAAATCTTTCATAATTACAGTAACCGAGATGGAAAGATTTGCCCATGAGTGCAGCTCCTCCCTGGCTGGGATCCTGGTCTGTGTGAATGCAGAGAGGGATCTGAGCCGTCATCTTCCACTCACCTCTTTGCTCCTCACTATAGATGGAATGTGACCACCCACTTCAGGCTCTTGCTGCCTTTGCCCCCTGCCATGAAATATTCACATATCCTTGAAGTGTGAGCTGGAACAAACCTTTGTTCCCTAAGTTGCTACTGTCAGAATATTTTATCACAGTAATACGTAAAGAAACTACTACAATCCTATGCGATAAAGAAGAGCAAGCATAGAGGCTCACAGACATCTATTGATCTGACTGAGTACAGGGTCCCCAGTGAAGGAGTTAGAGAAAGGACCAATGGAGCTGAGGGGTTTGCAGCCCCTTAGGACGAACAACTATGAACGAACTAGTACCCTCAGAGCTCCCAGGCTCTCAACCACCAACCAAGGACTGCACATGGAGGGGTCTGATTGTTCTGGCAGCATGTGTATAGTAGAGGATTGCAAATTCAATCATCAATAGGAGGAGAGGAGCTCGGCCCTGTGAAAGTTCTGTGCCCCAGTGTAGGGGAATGCCAGGGCTAATAAGTGGGAGAGGGTGGGGTGGCAGGCATGGGGAGGGGGAGGCAACAGGGGTTTGTTTTTGTTTGTTTCTTTGTTTTTTGGAGGGGAAACTAGGAATGGAGAAATTTACATGTAAATAAAGAAAATATCTAATAAAAAAAAGAGCAAGCAGAGTAGAGGCAACAGCTTTGGAAATATATCTATTTGAGGGGTGTGTGTGTGTGTGTGTGTGTGTGTGTGTGTGTGTGAGAAAGAGAGAGAGAGAGAGAGAGAGAGAGAGAGAGAGAGAGAGAGAGAGAGAGAGAGAGAGAGAGAATATGTGTTTGTGGTATACTCCTTTAATCCTGGCAGTCAGGAGATAGAGGCAAGCAGATCTCTGAGTTTGCGGCCAGCCTAGTCCTAGTCTACAGAGTCAGTCCCAGGATAGCCAAGGCTACACAGAGAAACCCTGTCTCAAAAAACCACACAGAAGAAGAAAAGGAGGAGGAGTAGTAGGAAGAGGTTGAGGAGGAGGAGGAAGAGGAGGAGGAGGAAGGAGAAGAATCCTGTATGGGATGGAGAGGCACCAGTATGGTCTCTTAAAAGAAAAATTCTTAAGCTCCTCCAGTAATACAGGCATGAGGGATGAGTCAGGCAGGTAGTCACAAGGGGAAAGAGTGGAAAGAATACAAAACTATTTAGAAGACCAAATTAGAAGACCTTGACATTAAATACAAGTGATCAGATAGGGGAAGTGGTCAAGATAATGCCAAGGCTTTAGTAACTGTGTGAATAAGGGCCTGTTCATTGAAATATGAACAAAAATAAACTGCAGAAACTTAGTAGTGAGAGCTATGGTCTTTACATTATTGGAGATTTTCTGTTAATTGACTATATGCATAGACACTTTGAGCAAACATATGATTAAAAGATAAACATTTAATCTACTGATAAGAAAACGTGTTCCTTGATGATTATGAACCAAAATAAGGTTGATTTTCTTCACAAAATACAGACTTTAAAGATCTTTGATTCTGCACACTGAACATGATTTGGGAATTAATGCATGCTATCTTATAGCATTCTTTGTTTTGTATCTTGAAGGAGCACCAAGTTATAATTAGTATGGAATCCTTGCTTGTTTAGATTTTTCTGGCATAGGATCTCATATGTAGCCTTTGCTAGCCTGAAACTTGCTAGTCTCAAACTTGTGGTTTCATTCTCTTGTCTCTTCACTTGAGCTGGAATTGGAGGCATGTACTGACATGCACTGCCTAACATGCAATAATTGTTACTCTATTAAGACAGTATCAGTAACAGGAAGACTGTTTCTCTCTGGGTGTTATAGCATACTCCCTTGATCTCAGGAGGAGAGGCAGGAGGAGGATCTCTATGAACTACAAGTTCAAGGCCAGACTGGCCAAGCTCTAGGCCAGTCAAGGGAACACAGTGAGACCCTGTCTCAAACAAAGCAAAACAACAATGAAAAAGACTGCTTCCAAAACAAGAGTCTTAGGTAAATATCAATGTTATCATGAATGACATGTAAAATGCAAAAGGAAGAAAAGAGCTTATTTTTAAAAGCAGAATAAGAAGCATTCTGGCTGGGTTGGGGAACACACATTTGTTATTCTAGCCCTGGGGTGACTGGACAGGAAGATCTCAAGTTGGAGCTAGCCTGGCCTAGGTGGCAAGACTTGGTCAAAAGATAAAACAAATACAAAACCAAAATTCTGACCCCTCGGTGTTACCAATTTTTTTAAATTTAGTTTTCAAGTAACTTGCCCTTGTGACAATGAGGAATGTTCAATAATGATTTATATTTACACACACACATACACACACACATACACACATACATACACATCTAGATCAAAACACTCCTAAATATGGGCAAAACCTCAGAAACCCACTGGAACCTCTGTTATAGAAGCAGAAAACAAACAAATAAACAAAAACAAAAGAACCCCACCAAAACAAAAACAAAACAAAAATAGAATTTGTGACACCTAGATAAAAGAAAAGTTAATCATGAATAGAGAAGAGCTGGGATTTTTTTTTAAGGTTAAAACTGAAGTACAATGTGGGTCTCCTTGGTCTTTCAACTTAAGAGCTATCTTGTGGAGACTCTGGCTCTCCACACCCAATACCTCCTTACTAATACACAGTCTTGATTCACCCTAGAGAACATTCTCCACCAATGAATGATGCTCATGAAGAAGGAATCTAGCTGATGGCAGGTCAAGCACACAAGGCTGAGGAGAAGCTTGTCAGGTGGTTCATCCCTTCAGGTCAAGCTAGATCTTCTTGTCTTGACATGGCACACACACACACACACACACACACACACAAATGGCCATGTTTCCTCCACTCATCTTCTCAACACCTCCAGGCTTCACACTTCATTACAGCCTTAGCAGCAGGACAGCCTTGTCCCTTCAGGGTAAACCTATCTTTCTACCCTCCCCTCCTTGTTACCTAACCCCCTGGCTCTGTCCTTCCAACCCATCCAGCACTTCCTTGCTGACACTTGGCTTCTTTGAAGTGTATTTGGAACATGTAGTACAGATGGGCTCTTGATTCCATCAGATTGTCTCTGAAATAATAGTCTTTCTTTATGACTTCAATTAATGAGTAAATTTAGTAATCTCTGATTCTTTAATAGCTCGTGTCCAGTGGTTTGTCTAGAAGTTCAGTACATGGGCTGGGGAGATGCTTCATTGGTAAAGTACCTGCCACAAAAATATAAGAAGCCGAGTTTGGATGCCAGCACCCATGTAAAGGTCGGGCACCAAACCATCTGCATGCAATGTCAGTACTGAGGAATGTGGGGCATAGGAGTCTGTAGCTCACTGGCCTTCTACTACAGCCAGTTTGTGAACCCCAGGTTCAGTGGGAGGACCTGGAGAGTCATTGAAATGATATCTGCTATGTCTACAGTTGGTACACAAAGACACAGACACACACAGACACCTGCACATGCACCAATATTTACACCTACCTACAAGAACACACACATATGTACACATGCACCAAAATTATATAAAATAAAAATAAAAATAGCAAGAGATCATGATTTATATAGGATTGTGAGAGAGGATGGCAAAAAGAACAAATAAGCCACATGATGTGGTGAAATAGTCTACAGATGGATACAAGATGAGGCTCAGAAACAAGAGATGAGAATGGTTTACATCAGGTTTATGCATGTTTTCACATGTGTGTACGCACACAGATGCTGTTAGCATTCTGTCTAAACTCCACCCCACAGTTACCTGGCAACAGCGAGATAGGCCTGGCCCACTATAAAAGGTTTGCTTGCCCCTCCTTTCTCTCTTGCCTGTCTTGCCTCTCTCTCTCTTGCCTCTTACTTTCTTGCCCCTCCTCCATTCTTTTCCCCCCTCCCCATGTGTTCATGGCTGGCCTCTACTTCTCTACTCTCTCTCCCTCTCTCTGTCTTTCTCTGCCTCTACTCCCCTCTCATACCCTGAATAAACTCTATTTTATACTATACTGTAGTGTGACTGGTCCCTCAGGGGGAAGGAATGCCTCTGCATGGGTCCACTGAGACACCCCCTTCCCCCATACCTCACCACACCCCCATAAAATATATCTTATGACCCTTTATCCTTTTATAAACACAGCATCACAGTACAGAGGGCAGTTAAGAGGGTAGTAGTGGCAGAGAAAGGTAGAGGGAGGGAGAGAGAGTAGAGAAGTAGAGGCCAGCTATGACCACGTGGAGACAGACGGGGAGGGAATGGGGAGAGATGGGGAGCAAGAGAGCAAGAGGCAAGGGGGGGCAAGAGAGAGAGGAGGGGGCAAGCAGTCCCTTTGATAGTAGGCCAGGCTTACCTGGCTGTTGCCCGGTGACTGTGGAGTGCAGTTTAGACACAATGCTAACAGAAGTGACTCCATATGTGCAAATACACACACACATAGACACACAGGCACACACAAACACACACACACACACAGACAGAGAGACGGAGAGAGACAGAGAGAGAGCACACCCTGGCTGGGAACAGTTGTGACATTAATCAGGGAAGATGGAAGGGAGTCTTGTTTGTGTTGAGGAGGACAATAAGGAGACACGGTGTTAGGGAAGCAGAAATTCAGATGTGAGCTTGCTGAGTTTGAGATGCTGCTTAGATGTCAACTGGGAAAAAGTCATGTGGACATTGGATGCAAAGAATGAAGCCCAGAGGGCACCACTTGGCCTCTGTGGTATGAAGGATCTCAGGTTTCTTGACAACTATCTTTTTCTAAATACAATTGAGACAAAAGGGCAACCAATACTAAACGAATGATTTAAAGACAGTTTCAGGGCCAAGATTTGGACAAGAATATACATTCCAGATCACAAGCATATATTTCATGTATAAAATAGGAAGGCCCATGAAAATGACAAGAAAAACAAGAAGAGAAAGAGGAGAAGGACAAGAAGAAGACAGGCTGTCATGATGACTTAGCAGGTAAACATGCTTGCTATACACATTCAGCAGCTGGGGTTTGAGGTCCTAACTAATATGGATACAGAAGAGAGCTCTGGTTCCACAAAATGGTAGATTATCTTTGAAATGCACACTGTGGCAAATGCACTGTCTCCCACACATAAAATAATAAAAGGAGGAAAAGGAAGAACGAGAAGGAGGCATTTACATGAATTCAGTGTACCCTGTGGTAATTAAAAATGGAAACCAATACGAACTTTTCCAGGGACAGGATCTTCTTAGCCAAGTGATCACAGTGAGTGTCGTTATTCTGGTGAATTAATTATTTACTAAACAACCTGAAGTTCTTCGCAGACTGAATCTGAGATCAAAATGGCATCAGAAACACTCACTCCAAGAGACATTCTATAAAGAAATCATTTGGGTTTGAGGAGTCATGATGAGACAGCACTTCAGATTTAGGAACAGTTAAAAGAAATGACCATTAAATGGCCCTAGGCTTTCATTACAAATTACTTTTTTAGTGGGACAACCAGAAAACTCAAGTGGAATGGAGGATCACATGACAGCAAAGCCCCAATGTGAGTGGTTTGAATCTAATGGTATGTTTTAGTTCAGTAGAAAATTTCTGTGCAAGAAACCTTTCTGTGTAAGGGCAAGTTGCTTTTGAGTTACTTTTCACTGTTTGTGACAATATATTTTTACCATCTTGCAAAGTTTCTGGAAGAATGGCATTAAAACACTAGTTTAAATAAATGCCAAGGATTACACCCATCCATTCATCCCTATGTGGCAACTACTGATTCTGAACAAACCTCAAGTGTCAGTGTCAGATGCCAGCTTGATTTTCTATAACCCCAGCACTGGAAATGCAGACAGGGTATCCCAGGACCAGCTTGGCCAGACAAACTAGCTGAATCAGCAGGCTCCAGCATTAGTGAGAAATCTAGTCTTAAAGAATAAAGAGGAGGGGAGGGATGGGCTGGAATAGGACCCATGTTTGGTCACTAGTACCACAGAAATCAAACTCATCTCAAAAAGAGCAAAGTGTTTCTAGGGCTGGAGAAGTGGCTTGGCAGTTAAGAATGCTTGATGCTCTTACAGAAGACACTAGTTTGGTTCTCAGAACGCATTTTGGGTAGCTAACAATCACTTGTAACTCCAGCTCTATAATTTCCTCTTCTGGTTTCTCTGAGTGCCAGGACACCCCCCCACACACACACACATGCACACACAATAAACAAACAATAAACTACTAAGATAGTGATTGAAAGTACCTGAAATGACCTCCACCCTTGACACATATGTGTACATCATACACACATATGAATCCTTGTGCACACATGCATGTATATGTCTGAACACATATACATGCATATACCACATGCAAATGTATACACAATGTACACACATAAAAGGGAAACGTTAATGGCATATCATTCCCCAGGTTTTTAAAATCTGTTTGAGCTTCTGTTGGTCACCCTGCAGAGTTTCACATCTATGAGAAGAAAACAGAGCAGTGAAGCCAAGACCAGGCTAGCCCCCTACCCCTCTCTCTCCACAATCCTCTCTCTATCATCTGGACCACACAGCATTCCCACTCTCGTGGAGGTCACTGAGAAATTCTGAAGATGAAAACATTTTAGTGTCCTCCTAGGAGATAAGATGAAGCTCAACTCCAGAACTTCACCAGAGCATAATAACTTTTGTTTCAAAATACATGATTTTCAAGGTGACATTTTAAGAAAATGCAATGTGCAAATTCTGCAATTATAGTTATTATCTATAGTGGGACAGAATCGCTAACAACTAAAAATGAGATTCCTAGTATTTGGAGGTTACAACTACTTCTAGAACATGATGCATTGTTTTCTCTTCAAGTCTTAATTATTCCTACAGCTGTTATGGAAAGGAAAGAGAGACGGCAAGAAGGAGAGAGGAGGGGAACTTTCCATAGAAAAAACTCTCTCATAGATCACACACATTCTCTGAAATTAATGCTGGCTTCTGAAATGCTAGACCACTGACTTAATTTTATTTTTAAATCAAACCACCTGCTATTCAAGAGCTATAAAAATACTTTGTAGTAAAAGAATGACAGGGGAAAAAATCCAATCTGTTTGAAAAACTTGTTCATCAAGACTTTGAATTTCAGCCAACTTTGATATGGAGAAGAGGGAAAAATATTACTAAAGAGAACTGAGAGAAGACAGCACCTCTATACTGGACTCCCAGAAGCCAGTCAGATCCAAGATAAGCCTTTGGAAAGTTGGGCAGGGCTGAGGTTTCCAATATATCCTGAAATGATTTCATGAAAACATGCCTGCCTTCTTCTTTTTTTTCAGCTACATGCAATTTTTTAATTGGATATTTTCTTTATTTACATTTCAAATCTTATCCCCCTTTCCTGGTTTTCCCCTTCCTGGAAAGCCCCTATCCCATCCTCCCTCCCTCTGCTTCTCTGAGGGTGTTCCTCCACCTCCCTACTCCTACCTCCTCACCCTCCACTCCCCTACACTGGGGCATCTATCGAGCTTTCATAGGACCAAGGACCTTTCCTCCCATTTATGCCTGACAAGGCCATCCTCTGCTACATACACAGCTGGAGCCCTGGGTCCTTCCATGTGTACTCCTTGGTTGATGGCTTAGTTCCTGGGAGCTCTGAGGATCTGGTTGGTTGATATTGTTCTTCCTATGGAGTTGCAAACCCCTTCAACTCCTTCAGTCCTTTCTCTAACTCCTCTATTGGGGACCCTGCACTCAGTCCAATGGTTGTCTGTGAGTATCCGCCTCTTATTTGTAAGGCTCTGGCAGGGGAGCCTGACATGGCTGACTCCTGAGAGGCCCTGCCTGCCTTTTTAAGAACAAAAACAAAACAATGTTTATCATATGCAAAGGAAGCATGCTAGTTCAGAGAGTGAAACAATGTAAACAACCACTTAAACTTAAGTATGGCTTATGGGAAGCAGATATCAAGACAGCATTAGAAAAGAAGGATCATTACTACAGAGGGAAACATCAGTGGTCAACTAGCCAACTAGAAAAGCCACCCTGAGGGACAACTGTCAGGACCTGCACTGTCACTATCTGGAAGAGTTTCAGGAACAGTGTGGCCCATGAAAACATGCTGGTGGATCCCATGATGGGTTACCTGCAGGCTGATGGCCAACAAGTCCCATAAGATGATCTGAGTTGTGTCCCCAGCAAAGGAGTCAACACAGAGATGAGCTAACAATTTAGTTGTTCTATAAAAGCAAACAGGGCTGAGGGTGGGAAATCAAGAGAGGCCTGGCCAGATGCGGCCTCTTACATCTGCTTCAAAACCAGATTTCCAGGCTGCTGAGTTGAGCTCCCCACGTGTGACCTTCCTATGCCCTATCTGTTTCTTACCCGTACTTGTCATCTTGTTTGTGAAGTAAATTAGTTTTCTAATTGGTTGATCTCCCTTTAGATTGAGGACAACTTGAAGGCCACGTCCTACTGTTCATCTGTGAATTTATTGTGGCACCTGTCAGTAGTTTAAGCACAGGAGGTTTATGGTCCTGACAATCAAGTATCTTTGCATGAGCATAAATGTGAAGGGACTTGGGCAAATGATACTAAATTACTAAGATAATTATTCTGAAGAGAGTTAATTAGACAACAAATGTTTGCTCTTTGAATCATATTGATTATCATCTTAATTCCCTCTTCTAAATGTGTACAAATGTAGATGAAATACAGCTCCCAACCATCAACCATCTCGCTGTAGCAAGATCCTTCCCCAAAGGACAAGCTGTTTACTAGCTCTACTGGCCAGCACATGTGATGTTTCACAACCTAGATTCGTGACTACACGGTGAACCATAGTTCTGGATAGAAGGAGACAGTGTTGGGCTTCTTCCTCCTGATGTGACTACACGGTGAACCATAGTTCTGGATAGGAGGAGACAGTGTTGGGCTTCTTCCTCCTGATGTGACTACACGGTGAACCATAGTTCTGGATAGAAGGAGACAGTGTTGGGCTTCTTCCTCCTGATGTGACTACACGGTGAACCATAGTTCTGGATAGAAGGAGACAGTGTTGGGCTTCTTCCTCCTGATGTTGCTTCTATTGCTCTTTTAGAAATCACTAAAAGCAGATTTAGGTGTTTTCAGAGGGAGAAGGAATAGGCTAGGCTGTTCATAGTTTGCACTAGATTGCTAATACTTCAGACTGAAAGTGGTCAGACATCAGATATTTCACATAGATAGATCTAATAGGTCAAAATCATCATCCACAGGTTAGAAACACAGAAAATAATTAGTACAAGCTCACTGAACAGTGAACTCAACAAGTAGGATTCATTAAGGTTGCAAAGAGCACCCAAGGATGTCTTATAATGATGACCTTTAAAAAGTTCCTGTATAAGTTTATCTAAAGAATTAATTTTGAGAAATACTTAGATAGACTCATTGAATCTCAGTTCTTTCCATTTCATTCTCGACTGATGCTCCACTTCCTGCATCGTCCTATAGTCTCTTCCTCTAATACACAGTGGTTTAACTTTTGCTCCATGAACATTGTTGTTTCTTTCACTTTAGTGTTTTCATAATTTGGATTAATCTAGGTACATAGTTTTTAATTGCATATGTAGTTGACTATGGTTTGAAACTCAGAGTGATCCTCCTATCTCAGGATCCTGCTAAGATTACATAACTACCACATCCAACTGTTTATAATGTTTTCTTTGTTCTCTATGGTATCTCTGTGGAGCTGAGTGATCTGTTAGGAAAGCCATACAAATACACAGGGCAGAGACCTGGGGTTGGAACCTTTACATAGAGTTTAGGTTCTGAAAGCTTATCCATGCAGCCAGCTAAGGACCAGCTCAGTGGAAGTATGTGTGAGACCTTGGCTTCAACCTAACAAAAAAGAGAAGGTTAATCTTGTTAAGAGGTAGCAAGAAAACTTCAGTTATTGTCTCAGTACCTTGACAAAGAAGCTTATCTTTCTGGGTAGATTCAAGATTGTGTGTAGAAAAAAAAACACATTAAATGTTTTATAGGTCTAAAAGTCATAGGAACTTAAAATAAAAATATGTCTCCTGATCTAGCAAAATCTGAAAAAACATAGCAGGGCATCCACGAATGCCTGTAGAAACAGTTGTAACTCAGGATTCACAGAAATGAAGATCTGCCAAAAATGAGATCCTGGTTAGTAAGAGAAAGAAGCATCATTGCTAAATGGCCACTATGATGATCAGAAGAGTCCCCAAATAGTAGGACTCACAACCCAAAGACCGAGGGTAAAACAATAGGAAGGTAACCTTAAAAAAAAATTTTTTTTGAATTAACAAAGAAGTACAAGAAAAACTGCTATGTGAAGGAGTCTACCCCTGACACTATTAATGATTTTCTTCTATACTTGAAGACAGGAGCCTAGCATAAAAATCATCAGAGAAGCTTCAACCAGTGACTGATGGAAACAGATGTAGAGATCCACAGTCAAACATTATGGAGAGCTTAGGGAATCCTGATGAAGAGAGGGAGGAAAAATTGTAGGAACCAAGGACGTCAAGGACACCACACAGAAACCCACAGAATCTATTAACCTGGGCTTATAGGGACCTACAGAGATTGAAACACCAGTCAGAGAGCATGCGGTAGTACAGCCTGGTGTTCTTGGGAGACTCTTAACAGTAGGAGAAAGAGCTGTCTCTGACTCAGTTGTCTGGCTTTGGTACCCTTTCCTCTAACTTGGCTGACTTATCTACTCCTAATAGGAGATGTGCCTAGTTGTATTACAACTTGACATGCCAAGGCTGGTTGATATCCATGGGAGGAAGAGGAGGTAGGGGTGGGGTGGGGAGGAGAAGTGAGGGAAAAATGATTGGGAAAAGAAGAGAGAGGGGATCATCAGTCAAAATGTAAAGCAAATTAAATTAATTAGTAATAATAATAATAATAATAATAATAATAATAATAATAATAATAATGAAAAGATATGATGGGATGCATGTGAAAAGAATGGGGCTATTGAAAGAGACCCTGCAGAAGGAAACGAAAGCAGTAGACTGTAATGTATGTGGCTTGGTGGAGCTTCGGAGTCTTAGAGATAAGTGTGACTGGAAGATATTTCTGAGGTACATATGAAGAGCCAAACACTGAGAATGAGAAAGGACATATTGTATTGAGTTAAAGGACCAAACTTGTTGTGTGTGGTTCTGTGCTGCTTGTATTTCTATGTTAATCTCCCCCAGAGGCTATCTGGAATGAGGAATGAGTCATGTAGTCAGGTGACTTCTTGTGAACCAATCCCCTAATGAATAAAAGAGCCAATCACTGGGTGAGTAGGCAGGACTTCCAGGTTGGATGGAAGAAGAGAGGAAACAGGAGAGAGTTAGGTCCTTTTGTAATGGGGACAGCCTAAGGGTAAGATGTAGCTCCTAGGTTTCCTGGTATCATGGCAGATCCGCAAGGATTCACCACCAGAGGAATGAGACTTTAATAAGGCTTACAAGATTAGGTTTTAGTTGTTGTGCCCAGAGATTAAGTTACCATTGTTTTTGAACTAAGTTTGTGTTGTGTTTTCCTTCACACTAAGGCTCGTCTGCATTCAAGAGAGAAAGGTACGGCAGCAAAGCATAAGTTTGCCTCATGTGCACCACAAAGGCTGTGGGGGATGTGAAGCATGGGGCTGGTGTGGTAGTGACCTGCAAGCGGGAACCTAGTGAGCTAGGTGGAGAGATTGTGGAGTTCAGAGTCAGAGCCTCCACAAGATAAAAACAGATTGGCCATTGCTCACCAGTGCATGGCCAGCCAGGCCACCGGGGTAGACCACAAATGTAGGAATGTGCCAGTTCGTTTTGTTTTTTAATGTTTCCCACAACAACTGACCTCTCTAGATGGACTCCTTCTAGGAGAAGCAACTATAGACAGAATTAGAGAGAAATAATTCAGAAAGATTGTGCCTGGAAACTCCTACAGCTGGTGAAAATGGAACAATCAAGCTGATAAAGTAAATTGTGTCCCAAGTACAAATAAGAAAGAGAAGAAAGAAAAAATGGAAAGGGACAGAGGAAGACATCAAAGAGAAAAAGGAGAAGGAAGACAAGAACTATGCCTATACACCATATAGTGAAATCAAAAGCACAAGGAAAGCAAGCAGGAATAGAATAATTAAAGACCAAAGAACACGTTTATTGTTGTGGTTGTTGTTGTTGGTGGTGGTGGTGGTAGTAGTGCTGGTAGTGGTGGTGGTGGTGGTGGTGGTAGTAGTGCTGGTAGTGGTGGTGGTGGTGGAGGTGGTGGTAGTAGTAGTGCTGGTAGTGGTGGTGGTGGTGGGTTTTGTTTGTGACTCAAGCATGATTTCTCTGTGTAGCTCTGGCTGTCCTAGGACTTGCTCTGTAGATCAAGCTGGCATCCACTCCTAAAATCTGCCTGCCTTTCCCTCCCAAGTAAAGGTGCATGCAACCACTGCCCAGCAAACAGGTTTGAGAACAGACTTCTTAAAATAAAAGAAGAAGACAGAAACAAAGGAAGCAAGGTCTCCATCAAGATAGAAAATGTTAATTAATTAAGTTTAGCCTACTCAGTTGGGGGCGGGGGGAGTGGCATTTCCAGATAATCTGACTTTGCCTCCTACCTCCTCAATAAGATAACTATGAAAGGATAGAAGGCATGAAGAAGGAAACTGAGTCACGAAAGAAAATAGAGAGAGCTATACAAAGCAAGAAGAAGCTGATGTGACAACAAAGCACTAGCAATAGAAATTGTCTATGAAAACAGGAGATGTGATTGATGGTAAGGTTCTAAAGAAAATGAAAGAGGGAGAGAATACACTAGGCAACAATAACGTAAAAACAAAAAAGAAAGAGTAATAAATGGAAAACTCCAACACAAGAAAGGGAACTACATCCCTGGAAAAGCAAAAATGTAA
>NW_022196902.1:18531015-18532576 GCF_008632895.1 Mastomys coucha
GGAGAGGAGCTCGGCCCTGTGAAAGTTCTGTGCCCCAGTGTATGGGAATGCCAGGGCCAGAAAGTGAGAGAGGGCGGGGTGGCAGGTATGGGGAAGTGGGAGGCAATAGGGGTTTGTTTTGGTTGTTTTTGTTTGTTTCTTTGTTTTTTGGAGGGGAAACTGGGAATGGAGAAATTTACATGTAAATAAAGAAAATATCTAAAAAAAAACAAACAAAAAAAAACCAAAAAAGAGTGTGCTAAATGGACTTAAATTTCTATGAGATCCTTATGTATTATTTAAATATAACATTAGTTAATGGCTCCATCAAATGCTGTTAGTGTTAGGATGCTTAGTTTAGGATATATGTTTAAGGATACCCACTCGAATAGAAATACAATAATGTTTTAGCTGTATCATAATGAAAATATATAATTTTCAAAGCATCAGAAGAAAAAATTTAAAAACCAGGAAGCCGCCAATGTGATGTCAACATAGAAAAGGGCCAATAAAAAGAAAAAAAATGGATGGTAGAAATAAATCAATGTATCAGTAATCCTAGCTAACCAAAGAGATTGCATTTAGTCATATTTTCCAAAAGCACAAACTTAAAACATGAATAACATAAAACAATAAATGGAAAAAAGTTTAGAGTTTTAGTATTAAGTTTATACAAAATAAATTTGAGTGACATTATTAAGGTTGAAAGGGTAATTACAGAAGCAGATACAATTTAACATTGCAATATAACACAGTGAAACAAATCTGTATTCACCCAATAAAAGCGACTCAAAATACAGAAAGCAGCAAAGGACTATAAAAAGGTTTATCCCTTTTCCTGGGAGGCTAAGTTCTATATTTGCAATAATTAGTAAATGTAGAATAATTAGCACTCTTCTTGAAGGTGTAAATGACAGGAAGTTTCTACATGTACGTGAGAAGACATGAAATCTACTGCACTACAATGTCAGTAGTACATTTATTAGTGTTCTAGCTGTGTTCCTGCTATGAGAAAACACTCTATTACACTGCTATTATCCTAAGCAAGAAGAGAGTTCCAGCCATGGTTCATCACTGAAGGAAGTCAGGACAGGAACTTAAGCAGGGACTGAAGTAGAAACTGGATGCCGCCTGCTGGCTCATTCAGGCTCACTTTTGGCTTTTTTATACAACTCATGACCATTTGCCCATGGACATTGCTGCCTATGGGGGGCTGGGCTCACCTACATCAATTAAAATTAAGGCACGCTCCCCCTCAGTGAACATGCCCATAGACCAACTTGATCTAGACAATCCAACTGAAACTCCCCTTGCAGGTAACTGTTTACTGTTTGTCAAGTTGACAATTGATGCTAATCCTATCCAGCAGTCTAGTTACCCAGGGATACAGGAATCTGTCTGGTTAATTAACATGAAATAACATTTTGTGAAAAGACAGGAGCATATGGAATAGAAACATATTTATGTAAATTTTAAATTATGCAGAACAATCAGCAGACATACCAAGTAAAAGTACCAGTTATATCTGAGAGGGAATCATGGGATGCAGATATGCCAAGTAAAAGCACCAGTTATATCTGAG
>NW_022196902.1:18532590-18532730 GCF_008632895.1 Mastomys coucha
AATCATGGGATGCAGATATGCCAAGTAAAAGCACCAGTTATATCTGAGAGGGAATCATGGGATGCAGACATACCAAGTAAAAGTACCAGTTATATCTGAGAGGGAATCATGGGATGCAGACATGCCAAGTAAAAGTACCA
>NW_022196902.1:18532786-18541385 GCF_008632895.1 Mastomys coucha
ACCAGTTATATCTGAGAGGGAATCATGGGATGCAGACATGCCAAGTAAAAGTACCAGTTATATCTGAGGAGGGAAGGTGAATCATGGGATGAGAGGAAGGATCTAGAATAGTGTGTTTTTATTTAAGAAGATACGAAAATGTGAGGTCTGAGTGCTTCCAAGTCTGCTTATTTTTGTATAATTAAAAATTTACAATTAAAAATATTAACATAGATGCTAATAGATTAGAAAATATATAGAAACCCCACTTTTGTTCAATGTTACAAAGGGAACTGTATCTCATTAGACTCCAATAATCCTGAATATGCATATATTACATGCCCATACTTCATATGGCTAGTTTTGTGTTTTTAATATCAGAAAAGGCATGTTTGCCACTGGAGGATATAGCTCAGTAGCAGAACACTTTACTAGCATGCAGGAGCTCCTGTGTTCAATCTCCATTAGTGCTAAATCATTAATTAAGGGAAAAAAGAAGCTGTGCTCACCATATAAGGGACTGCCATCAAGAGAGGACTGCTGACCTTCAGTATATCTATGTCTCTAGATTAGTTGACACAAGTTTTAAAGGGTAGGTATTAATTATTTTCATAAAAATAAAGTCCCCAAATTTTTTAACTTGATTATCTCATCAATTTGGAATATTTTTACCTTTGGAACTTAGAATACAAAATAAGTATAAGATGTTTAAAGGTCTAGCAAAATATTAGCAAACAAAAATATATTAATTGCTGCAATAGGGGTTTTTGCAATTGTCTTAGTTCTTGAACAATTACTAACATTTCAGAAACTCCACTACCTGCAGGGTAGAACTTGACTCCTATCCATAAAAGTAGGAAGGGCCAGTTTAATAAATGAAGAGTCAGAAAGAAAACATTTAAGTTTTAGTTGTTACTTTTAAGCAAGGGAGAGAGAAAGAGAGAGAAAGAGAGAGAGAGAGAGAGAGAGAGAGAGAGAGAGAGAGAGAGAGAGAGAGAGAGAGAGAACTAACCTTTTTTAAAGATGATTTCAATACTGAATGTCCTTTCTCATTATCTTTGTATTTACTCCAGAGAGAAAGGTGGAAATGTGAGTGCCGAACCTTAGCCATTAACGTCTTTCTGGCAGGCTGGATGTCTGTCTCTATCTTCTTTTGAACCACTGTCATGCCATGATTGCCTTAAGTAAGCCAAAATGCTACTGTCTCAGTGCTTCAAACTGCCATTAAATGTACCGTCTGCCTTTGCTTAGATCAGGCATCCACCCTGCTGTTGTTACCTTCCTGGGTGCAATTTAGACAGGGAGGTGGGTGGGACCTATCCTACCCTTTCCACCTCTGCAGTCTAACCAGCCAAAAGCAATTGCTATCAGTAGAAATTTCATGTTTTTTTTTACATTTTATTTACTTAAAAAAAGCATTTTCTAATAGCAGGCTTAATAAGAACTTTTTAAAAGTTACTTTACTACAGAAGGTTCTCAAGCAGGACATGGCATATTTTTAGTGCCTCTTACATTCAAATTGATTGCTTGTGTAATCTTTCTCTCTGAAGAAACCATGGTGAGATCTGTTCTTCTTGAGTTTGCCTTTGCAAATCTGCTATTAATGTTTTAGATTGTATAATGGAACAGACTGTCCACGGCAGGCGATCAGGACAGCAGCCAATCAGAACTGCTTTTCCACAGCCTTCGGAATTACAGATTGATTTTGACATGCTTTAGCTGGCTGACATTTCAACTAAGGGTTCTATTCACTTGGGAAAGGTGGACGCTTCTTAAGTGGCCCTTTTCTGGGCCACTCAGCCTAGCTGCAGTAATTAGAACAAGTCCAACCACCATGGCTCAATAGCTTATCTGTATTTCTTTTATTGTACAAGAAAGAGTTTCTGCATCCTATATGCAGAAGGAAAGATAGTCAATATATCATTCATACCATATATATAATATATACCAAATATATGATATAGATGATATAGATCATATATATACCAAATATAAATAATATATATGATGTATAGCATATATTATGAGTGTGTGTTTATACACACACACACACACACACACACACACACACACACACTCTCTCTCTCAAGTATCTACTACTTTTAAAGTGTTTGAAGATATGAATGTTACACAGAATAGACCAGGATTCTGGCCTTGGCCTGCTCTATGGCCTTGGGCAAATCATTTAATCATTTCTCTTCAATTCCCACAGCTGGGAAAGAAAGGCAGTGCATCACATGACCTCTGAAAGTTTATCGTCATAGCAGTTTGGGATGCTATGAATCGCTCCAGGGCTTCAAGACTTTTGTGAGAAGGCAGGTGCAGCCTAGGCACCATCCCCTCTTCTCCTCCTATAGTAACCTCTATTCCAAAAAGACATCTTCCAACATCTTGGACCTCTCAGAAGCCAATCTTCACAGCAGTGCTCTGCATGCACCTTTGCACATCTTAACAAACACAAGCAGGCTGCCAAAAATGTAAATTAGCAAGGGTGCTATCAGCCAGACATGAAGACTAGAGGAGAATCCTTGGACAAAAAACGTCCTCCCACATAGAAAAGAGCTGGTAACTGGAAGGTAGAGCAGGAATCCCCCCACCTCCTAGAGCAGCCTGTGCGGAGGCAGGTGCCCCGCCATTACCCAAGCCTCTGCCAGAGCAGGATGTGCGAGCATCATTTCCAGGGCTGCCTTCCAGTTCCTGGCAGGCAGAATCCTGCTGGCAGAAGTTAGTTAGTGCTCCCTTCTGTGTGAGAGGAAGGGAATTTCAATATGACAGTTGTGAAACACCAGCTCACCAGCTCTGATCAGTCCTTGAACCTTAAACAAGGTTCCTATGGTCTCCTGCTTTCAGTGTCAATGGCAGGATTTGGGTTGGGACTTCTGAGAAATGAACACTCATTTCAAACCTTAATGGTGGTTAAGAGAACACAGATTCAAGTACAGTTAATTGAATCACTAAGTATAAATGGTGTTCTGCATGGCTGCTATTTTACACCAACTGCAAAGCCGTGTATAAACACTGGGAATTGAAAACCACCTGTTATTCTAATCTAATGAAGATCTTTGTGCAGTACTAGCCTGTCAGATCTAGACAGAGAGAAGAGTCCTCACTCAGAAGGCCAGATGTTAATCTCATAGATAGTTGGTACATGGAGATGTTAGTGAACCCTTGACTTGAGAGCCCAGGATGGCTTCCATATGTAAGGCAAAGAGGACCTTGAACTTCCACCTCCAGAGTGCTGGGATTCCAGCTAGTGAATGCTGTGGGTGGGGCACTTGATTCATACACACTAGACAAGCATGCTAGGCAACTTCTACCGTCCAAGGACATCCAGGGCTATCAAGTATAATTTAAAAAATATATTCGTACATCTGGACAAAGTGAAACATATCCCCTGGACCAAACCCCACATAGCCCTTAGAAGAAGTCATAATAAAAAAAAATTAATTAATTAATTAATTAATTAAAAACTAGGGTTTCAGCTAGAGATGTTCTAATCATCTCAGTGTTTAAAAAAAAAAAGTCTGTAAACTGTTTTGCTGCTTGACTTGGCAAGTCTGAAAAACAACCCACCTGAGGAAAGAACTATTGTTCTGTGACACCATTGTTCTAAGCAGCAGCCCTATCTAAACACTGTGTGTATACAGAAAATGACAAAGCATGACCTTCTGAGGCAACGCGATGCCATGTGCCAAACATGATCCCTGGGTCCTTTCATGCAGGTGCAGTGGCACTGGAGGCCCAAAGACTGGTATAAAACAACACCTGCCCAGCACATACTGCTGTGCTTAGCTGGTCATTTCTGACCTACAAACCATGGCATTCACTGTTGAAAAATTATTTAATGCCAATTCCATTGACATTACTTACTCAGCTTTAAAAATAGCACTCCATCACTGGAGCTGATTTTTCTCTCCTTTGGATATTTTTCTTGGTTTTTTTTTTTAAACCAAGGGACAATAAGAGAGAATAAGATGACTATCTAATCTCCGTAGTGTTCCTTTCTCTATTACCTTGACTGCCTTTCACTTCTTACTATAGCTGATCTTACTGGACCTCAGTCCCACACATCTATCTACGAATCTGTGGATCCCCCCAGTTCTCTCCATGATAAATGTTTGTATTGCCATTGCAAGGTGTACTTCTGCTGGCTATTCCATCTGCTTGTTCTAATCTTCTTTTGTTCCTACTTTTTGTCAGCCTGGTCCTGTCCTATTGAGTCCAAGCTTCATTCAACTATGATTAGTTATGCAACACCAGCTGTGGAAACCAAACTGAATGGGGTGTCCATAACCAAGAGCTTAGTTAGACGAGCACAGTCAAGAAAGATGAGTTATCTGGTGAGTGTTAGAAAACACAGTGTGGTATGTGTCAGCATCGTGAGGGGTGATGAGATCAGTGCAGCGTGGGTAGGTGTTTCTTCTAGGATGAGCAGATGATGGAGCTCTGTCTCCAAGATAGGCAGATGTGAACCAGTGTAGGAAAAAAGGATGAGTAAGAAGGGATGAGTGATACAGAGAAGAGAACAGCGCACAGTGAGATTTGAGTTGCTAAGGCATGTTGGGATATTAATTATGGTAAGACCAAAAGGTGAGGAGGATACAGGTGAGGAAGGAAGGCTACATTCAGTGACACTAGAAACCATTAAGAGATACTAAAAAAAAAATACTTCTAGCCAGCCAAGTCAAAAGATGGGTGGAATGGGTACCAAGAGACAAAAGACAGGTTAATCAGCTACTGTGATAACCTTGTCCATGGCATGGAAAACGTGAAGCCATGGCAGCTGAGATGAATAAGGGTTGGCCATTTTGTGTTAAAATCTCAGATAGGGATTCTTTATTTTAAAAAAGGAAAATAGGGTATCTTATTAAAGCATAAGTTTAAAAAGTAATCGTGTCCACCACTTAAGATGGAGGCTGACAGTCTTCTACAAGAGTCATATACATTGCCTCATATATGTAATGTGCTTTGATTTAATCTTCACAACAGCCCAGGGAGATCAGTATCCACTGATCTGATAAGAAAAATGAAGCAAAAAGAGTGGCTGAGTTGTAGGGTTATCATGAGTGGTAAAGAAGCATCCTGACACTAGAATCCTACCCCATCCCTAGGGAGAAAGAACCCTGAAGAAGATGGTGCTTTATTTATGTGCACTGAACTTATGAAATGCCGAAGAGCTCTCTAACTAGAAGCAAAATTCTGGCAGTTACAGGAGCATCCAAGCTGGAGATGTATACCTGAGGAAGCTATGGTTCTAGGTGGCTGCTGTGCCTCTGAGTGAAAAATTGATTAGGCTAATAATCTCAGCCTTGAAGACTAAAGTCTCAGGCATTCAGGCTCAGATTACCTTTCACTTTGAAAGAATACAGGGCATAACTGTTCAATAATGGGGCATGGGGGGAGAGAGTCTGATCTGAGAAGATTGTAGCATTCATAGCTTCAGGAACAACACCTGAGCTTATGATTAATACCTGGCTCTGAAGAAAACAAGAATGCATAGAATGGACCAATACAATTTCCATAACTAGTTAATTTCTGAAGTGCTTCATCCTTTCCCTATCTCCATACATGTATGTGTGTGCCTGAGTGCATTTTTATGCGGGAAAAGATGCATGCATGGGTTATATGTGTAGACGCTAAAAGTCAACTTTGGGATTTGCTCCTCAAGAGCTGCTGATTTTGTTCTTGAGTGAGATAGAGTCCCTTTTTGTACTAGAGCTCCCTATTAAGCAAGGGTGGGCAGCCCAGGAGCTCCAGGGATCTGCCTGTCTCTATTTTACCAGCTCTTGGGTTACAAGTGAACACCACCATCCATACCTGGCACTCTCTCTTTCTCTCTCTGTCTCTGTCTCTCTGTCTCTGTCTCTCTGTCTCTGTCTCTGTCTCTGTCTCTCTGTCTCTGTCTCTGTCTCTGTCTCTCTCTCTCTCTCTCTCTCTCTCTCTCTGTCTCTCTCTCTCTCTCTCCCTCTCTCCTTTCCTCCCTTTCTTCCTCTTTTTCTTGTCCTCCTACTCCTTCAATTTGGGTTCTGAGAATCAAACACAGGTCTTTCCCTTGCAGGGAAAGCAATTTAAGAGCTCAGTTACCTCCCTGGCCCAGCATGTTAGATTTTTAAGAGTCTCACCATGTAGCCCCAACTATCCTTGAACTAACAATAGTTATGGCCCACTATGCCTGGCTTTCTCTTTCCACATCCTTTGCATTTATGCTATTTGGGGAGCAGTAGCTGTGGCTCCAAAAAGCTCCAAGGCTACTCTGAAGGGTGGCAGTTTGGTAGGAAGGGGAACTAGGCAAACCCAGTTTTCCATCACAAAGCAGTGACTGCCAGCATTCAGTGATCCTTAGCTAGGGAAATTTCACTCCCAGAGGCCACTTCTGGTATCTAGGAGACAAAGCTCAGAAACACAGCTGAGCACCTTAGGAGGCAGAGGACATGCCTCTACAACAAAGACATACCAGTAACAAACTATCACTAGTGTGGTGGCTCAGAAACTCTTAATGAGGGTAAGCTGACAGAGACCACAGTAGGGGACAAAAAATCACCTAGGGAGATCAGAACAGGCTCACAACCAATAAAGCAGACTGTACAGGAAGCAATTTGCCAGGCTAATAGGTGAGTATCTGGTTTTAAGGGACATCTGCTCCTATTACAGACAGTGTTCTTTATAGTCTAAATCTATTATTGGAGTTTATTAAACATAAATACCACTGTATGCAAAACATCTCTTTGCTACAGAAGAGAAATCTTCACAAAAAGCACAGGGTTTGCCTTTCCAGGAGTATCAAGAACAACAATGCTGGCCAAGCCTTTACACCTACTTTGTTATTCAGATTCTAGTGGTCTTGGGAGATGGGGAGTGTGGGTTGTGCTTTGTAAATTCAGAAATCTCTTCTTGAGATTACATGGTGTTTTGTTTTTCAGACCACAAAGAGTGACTCTGAACCTATGTCACTCTATCACTTCTGTTCTGTGCATAACAGCATCTTACACAATGCCTGCCACAGAATTATGTATGTATCTATATCTATGTATGTATCTAAATCTATCTGTCTGTCTGCATATCTGTCTACCTATCTACCTCTGAAACAGGAAGAGGCAATGACCACTTGACTAAAGTGTGACACATTTAAGTTGTCTGTAATTACAGTTAGGATTTACAGAAGGCTTGGCTGAAATTCAGCAGCTGGGAGGGGATGATGAGATTAGATGTGTCTAGGATCCAAACCATGGAGATAGACAAAAACGTGATGATTTCTCTCAGACCTTGGCGTTTATAATCAAAGGAAGTTGCCACTGAAGCCAGGCTCAGAGAGGATGGCCCATTTCACTTTTCATGCCTTTGTGGAAGCTGATAAAGAAAGCATTGATGGTAACCCTCACTCCACCAGAATATCCCAGAAACAGAGACATGCATCTAACCATTCTTATGTTTAATAAACATGTAAGCAAAAAGAGCTTCCATTAATTTTATATTACTTTATTAATAATGAAATTTTCAATAATAAATTATACAACCTTATATAATATATAATTATTAAAATAAAATTATATAATATTATTTTATGATTTTACATATATATTTATATAATGGTTATATAATTTTATTGTAATTCTTGAAAGTCAAGAGAGCAGTTATAGATGGCTCAATCTTCTTAAATGTATCTTTGTGAATGTGTTGTGTGCACATATGTATGCATGCATATTGAAACCATAGGATAACCTTGAGTGTCATTCCTCAGATTTGTTCTATCTATCTATCTATCTATCTATCTATCTATCTATCTATCTATCGATCTATCTATCGATCTGTTGATCTATCTATCGATCGATCTATCGATCTATCTATATTTTTCTGGCAGTGTTCATTATTGGTCTATAATACAAGTGTGCTAGGCTGGCTGAGCTCCTTGGATCATCCTGTCTCTGCCTCTCCAGCACTGGGATCACAAACATGCAGGAAGTCCAGTTTTCTAAAAGTCATGGGTTCTGGAGATGATCTCAGGTCATGTATGAAGGTAACACTTTTTGAAACAAGTGGCCCTAAGTCTTCAGCATCTTCTTAACTATGTTAACTAAGAAGTACACAAAAATTCTGGACTTTATGTAACTCTGAACATTCATTTTGTGAAGTGAGCTCATAGATTCTTGAACCAAACCTGTACTTAACATAATTTACTTGGAAATGTCACTGAAGCATATTGAAACTTCTGAAAAATTATCTGAAGTTCCAAGAATTGCTTAGAACTATGAGAAAGTTTTTAACTGAATGAATCTCTCAGATTCAACTGCTGGTGTGTTTTAAAAGCTAGGCAGTGAATTTCCGCAATTAATAGTTTCTCAAAATTATAAAGTGTTCTATCCGTTTTTCTCTCTTAGCCATTTTTTGGGGAAGTATAGTCTATGCTGAAATTCATCTTAATTTTATGAAACTTTTGTGAAAGTTTTTACTTTGTACTCTCAAACTGTTTCTTATAATATGGTGGTTATATAGTCATAGGTTGTGGGGGAAGGGGGGCTACACAATGTCCAAGGAGCAAAAGTGTGGTGGCCCTACTGTGTTCATGGAAGAACTCAAAACCGAAACCAGAGACTTAGCTCGCTGGGGGTTTGGAGCCTATGTA
>NW_022196902.1:18546892-18590332 GCF_008632895.1 Mastomys coucha
ACCTCAAGTTCCCGTTCGTGGAGCTCCCACGGGATGAAGTGAAGCTGTGGGCCGGCTTCCTTCACAAAAGCTCTGGGGGTACATATGCATTTTACATGGGAAGCAACCTCACGTTTACAGAATACTTTCAGGAAGTGTTACTTCATGTGGTTCACTGAAGATGGCATGGAGTCATATGTACAAAGTACTTAGCAAAGTATAAATACTATACATTAACAAATGCCAGCCATCTTCTTTTACTGAGAGAGACAACTTGAGTTCTAAAATAATACTTACTATATCTATATCTATATCTATATCTATCTATATCTATATCTATATTTATCTATCTATCTATCTATACACACACACACACACACACAACACATCACATTGAGAAGGTCATCTAGCAGAGAAGCTATTAATGTATAGTATAATTGGCTTGCTGAACTACAGTGTATGTCCCTGTATGTGCTCTACAGTGTATGTGCTCTGTATTTCTCTGAAGTGTTGTGGGAGCTTCTTCTCCTCACCTAATGGAACAGCAGTGTGAAGTATCTCATCATTAATGCCAACACATGTCTTCACAGCATTCACCAGGACATGGACAAAATCCACACAGGGGACTCTGGGAAGGTGTTACAGGTGAACATGCCCTGGGCTAAAAATTCAGGAAAGACCTCCCTCATCTGCATCTGTCTCACTGACATCTTGCTGTGTGACTGAGTATGAATTATAAATCTTTGTTGCCTTTTGTAAAATCAGAGGAGCATATTACAAGAGCTTCAGGGCTAAGCAAATCCTGTGGAACCGAAGTATTTAAAGATAGTAGCTCTAGCGTTGTTATGGAATAGGCTGTAACCTCATGTTCCACTTATTTTGTGTAAATATATATATATATTTTAGTTATGAAATAATTATTCCAGAAATAGTAGGAAAAACTTTTTTCTGAGTCTGTGTACCTTCTTCCTTAGTTATAGCTGGCACTTAAATTATTGCTATATACTGATGTATTAGATATCATAAATCACATGGTATTGTAAGCTCACACTTTACATTGGTTTATGTGATTCCTATAAATTGCAGGAATCACATATTTCTACAAGAAAATCTTAAAGCTTTCCATTTTCAGTCTTGCTAATTTTAGTGCTTGTTTACAACGGAATGATTCGAGTTGTTTAAATCATAAGATTACAAACAAGTATTATAAATGTAGGAATTTATAGTCAGTATTTTTAGTTGAAAGATTAAGAAAGCATAATTATCAAACTATGCCCCTAGTCAAAATAATCATTTCATCAGAAAAAGAAAAAAGGGACATATGAATGCAAGTTATGAAACACTATGAATGAACAAAGATACACATGAGCAATAAAGCACTTACTGTACCAATAGAAATAACATGAATAAGCAAGAACTGTCATGTCCTGGCTGAAGACAGGCCTCATGGCCTTTAACTAAAGGCACCGATAATATCATATTATATAATTCATTCTGGGCCTGTCCATTTAGAAAATATCTATGCAGTTAATGCTCTTAATTTGTTGTTAAAGCATATTACCTTTTCAGCTGATTTTTCCCCTAGGGAGCGAGATTTCAGGTCCCATGTTTGAAAACAAATAATAGCAGCCCCCTGCTCTCCAGAAATAATAACTAGCTCCTTTCACATCTGCCAGGTTCTCATACTTAGTAGTGAGTACTAAGTTGCTATTGTACGGACGTGACTAAAATAAATTACAAAATAACTTAGGGCAGGAGTAGTTTTGGCTTACAATTTCAGAGCTTAAAGAATATTGTCCGTTGGCCCCAGGAATGTGGACAGAACATTATAGACATTATGATGTCAACAGAGGCATATGACAGAAGACAGTTGACGACTTATGACAAACCAGGAAGTAAAGAACAAGACAGGAAGTGACTAGGGACACTCAAGGAGTCATCCCCAATTGACATTCTTCTAGGAAGGCTTCACCTCCTTACTTCCTTGGTCTTCCAAAATAGTGCTACTGGCTATAGAAGAAGCATATAAAATGTAAGCCAACAGCCTGTGTTTCATATTCAATCTGTAACATGTATCAGACCTATTGCATGGCCAAAGCCTTCAACTGTTTCACTTGGGGATTTATTGTTGTTCTGTTTTTTATCTGGTGGTTATTTGGGGTTTTTGTTTTGTTTTAGATTATTGACTGGGTACAAAGGATTATAATGTCCAATGGATATCCATACTATATAATTCATCAAAAAGCAATGAATTCTAATATGATATCTTCCTCTTTTGCAAGTAGTAAGTACCACTCTCCACTCAACCCTCATATATATATAATCTGAAATTTTTCACCTAGGAAAGAAAAATTATGAGAATCAAAAACTTTGCTACAGGTTTTCAATTCCATCTGGTCTGGCGATGACCCTGTGCCACATCTTTCCATACCCAAATCCTGACTAGAGAGCAGGTCTCCCAGGAGTGCTGACACCCCTGAGAGCACAGGTAAGGCCACCACTTCTGCTTAAATACCTGGACCAAGAGGGACCTGCCCAGAGCTATCAGGACACAAGAACCAAGGACCAGCCTGGTACAGGATCCTTCCAGTTTTCATTTGCACCCCAGAGCTGACACTGTGCCATAGCTCTGCATACCCAAATTCCTCCAAGAGAGAACTGGTCTCTTATGGGGAGCTGATACACAGGCTTATAGGGAGGACGAGCCACAGTCAGAGACAGCAAGACCAGTTAATACCAGAGATAACCAGATGACGAGAGGCAAGGACAAGAACACAAACAACAGAAACCAAGGACACTTGGCATCATCAGATCCCAGTTCTCCCATCACAGCGAGCCCCGAATACCCCAACACAACAGAAAAGCAAGACTGTTTCAAAATCATATCTCATGATGATGAAAAGAGGACTTTAAGAAGGATATAAATAATTCCCTTAAAGAAATGCAGAACACAGGTAAAGAGGGAAAAGCCCTTAAAGAGGAAACACAAGAATCCCTTAAAGAATCACAGGGAAACACAACCAAACAGGTGAAGGAATTGGTCAAAACCATCCAGGATCTAAAACTGGAAATAGAAACAATCAAGAAATCACAAAGGGAGACAACCCTGGAGATGGAAAACTGAGGAAAGAGATCAGGAACCATAGATGCAAGCATCACTAACAGAATACAAGAGATAGAAAGAATCTCAGGTGCAGAAGACACCTTAGAAAACATTGATGTAACAGTCAAAGAAAATGCAAAATGCAAAAAGCTCCCAACCCAGAACATCCAAGAAATCCGGGACCCAATGAGAAGAGCAAACCTAAGGTTAATAGGTATAGAAGAGAGTAAAGATTCTCAAATTAAAGGGCCAGTAAATATCTTCAACAAAATTATAGAAGAAAACTTCCCTAACCTAAAAAAAGAGATGCCCATCAACATACAAGAAGCCTACAGAACTCCAAATAGATTGGACCAGAAAAGAAATTCCTCCTGTCACATAACAGTCAAAACACCAAATGTACTAGACAAAGAAAGAATACTAAAAGCAGTAAGGGAAAAAGGTCAAGTAACATATAAAGGCAGGCCTATCAGAATTACACCAGACTTCTCACCAGAGACTATGAAAGCTAGAAGATTCCAGACAGATGTCTTACAGACCCTAGGAGACCACAAATGCCAGCCCAGGCTACTATACCCATCAAAACTCCCAATTACCATAGATGGAGAAAATAAGATATTACATGACAAAACCAAATTTACACAATACCTTTTCATAAATCCATCCCTTCAAAGGATAATATATGGAAAACACAAAATCACGGAGGTAAACTACACCCTAGAAAAAAGCAAGAAAGTAATCTTTCAACAAGTCCAAAAGAAGACAGTCACACAAACATAATTCCACCTTTGACAACAAAAATAACAGAAAGCAATAATTACTGATTATTAATATCTCTTAACATCAGTGGACTCAATTCCTCAAGAAAAGGACATAGAGTAACAGTCTGGATGCACACACAGGACCAAGCAGTTTGCTGCATAGAGGGAACATACCACAGTGACAAAGGCAGAGGAAGGGCCAAAAAACACTTTTCCAAGCAGATGGTCCTAATAAACAAGCTGGAGTAGCCATTCTAATATCAAATAAAATCTACATTCAACCAAAAGTTATCAAAGAAGATAAGGAAGGACACTTTATACTCATCAAAGGAAAAATCTACCAAGATGAACCCTCAACTCTGAAAATCTATGCTATGCAAGGGCACCCACATTCATTAGAAAAACTTTACTAACACTCAAAGCACACATTGCACCTCATACAATAATATAGAAGGAGACTTTAACACCCAACTCTCAGCAAAGGACATATCATGGAAATAGAAACTAAACAGAGAAACAGTGGAACTGATAGAAGTTATGAACCAAATGGATTTAACAGATATCTATAGGACATTCATCATAAAGCAGAAGAATATACCTTTTTTTCAGCACCTCACGGTACCTTCTCCAAAACTGAACATATAATTGGTCACAAAATAGACCTCAACAGATACAAGAAAATTGAAATAATCCTATGCATCCTATCAGATCACCACAAGCTAAGGCTGGTCTTTATTAACAAGAAAACCAACAGAAAGGCCATATGCATATGGAAGCTGAACAACACTCTACTTAATGATAACATGGCCAAGGAAGAAGAAATAAAGAAAGAAATTAAAGACATTTTAGAATTTAATGAAAATGAAGGCACAACATGCCAAAACTTATGGGACACAAGGATAGCAATACTAGGAGGAAAACTCATAGCTCTGAGAGCCTCCATAAAGAAGGAGAGAGCATACACTAGCAGCTTAATACCATAACTGAAAGCTCTAGAACAAAAAGAAGCAAATAGATGCAAAAGGAGTAGATGGCAGGAAATAATAAAACTCAGGGTTGAAATCGACCAAGTAGAAACAAAAAGAACTATACAAAGAATTCACAAAACCAGGAGCTGGTTCTTTGGGAAAATCAACAAGATAGATAAACCCTTAGCCAGAATGACCAGAGGACAGAGACATTATCCAAATTAACAGAAAAAGAAATGAAAAGTGAGCTATAATAACAGAAACTGAGGAAATTCAAAAAATTATAAGATCCTACTACAAAAGCCTATACTCAACAAAACTGGAAAATCTGGATGAAATGGACAATTATCCAGAGAGATATCAGGTACCAAAGTTAAATCAGGATCAGATAAACCATTTGAACAGTCCCATAACCCTTATAGAAATAGAAGCAGTCATTAATAGTCTCCCAACCAAACAAAGCCCAGGACCAGATGGGTAGAGTGCAGAATTCTATCAGACCTTTAAAGAAGACCTAATACCAATATTCTTCAATCTTTTCCACAAATAGAAACAGAAGGAACATTACACAATTCATTCTATGAAGTCACAATTACACTTATACCTAAACCACACAAAAATACAACAAAGAAAGAGAACTTCAGACCCATTTCCCTTATGAATATCAATGCAAAAACTACTCAATAAAGTTCCAACAAACTGAATTCAAGGACACATCAAAATGATCATTCACCAGGATCAAATAAGCTTCATCCCAAGGATGCAGGGGTGGTCCAATATATGGAAATACATCAACATAATTCACTATATAACCAAACTCAAAGAAAAAAACCACATGATCATTTCATTAGCTGCTGAAAATTCATTTGATAAAATTCAGCATCCTTTCATGTTAAAAGTTTTGGTTAACAATGGGAGGAGAGGACCTTGGTCCTGTGAAGGTTCTATGCCCCAGTGTAGGGGAATGCCAGGGCCAGTAAGCAGGAGGGGTTGGGGTGGTAAGCAAGGGGAAGGGGGGAGGGAACAGGGGATTGTTTTAGTTTTAGTTTTAGTTTTTTTTCTTATTTTATTTTATTTTTATTTATTTATTTTTTCAGAGGGGAACCTGGGAAAGGAGATATTGCCAATAAGAAAACATCTAACAAAAAAAAAATTTTTTTTTTGGAAAGATCTTTTCCCAATCTGTTGGTTGCCGTTTTGTCCTGCTGACAGTGTCCTTTGCCTTACAGAAGCTTTGCAATTTTATGAGGTCCCATTTGTCAATTCTTAATGTTAAAGCATAAAGTTACTGGTGTCCTATTCAGGAAATTTTCTTCTGTGCCCATGTGCTAAAGACTTTTCCCCAATTTTTTTTCTATTAGTTTCAGTGTATCTGGCTTTATGTGGAGGTCCTTGATCCACATGGACTTGAACTATGTACAAGGAGATAGGAATGGATCGATTTGCATTCTTCTACATGCTAACCGCCAGTTGAGCCAGCACCATTTCTTAAAAATGCTGTCTTTTTTTCCACTGGATGATTTTAGCTCCTTTGTCAATGATCAAGTGACCATAGGTGTGTGGGTCTGGGTTCTGGGTCTTCAATTCTGTTCCATTGATCTACCTGCCTGTCACTGTACCATGCAGTTTTTATCACAATTGCTCTGTAGTAAAGCTAAGGGTCAGGGATGGTGATTCTCCCAGAAGTACTTTTATTATTGAGAATAGTTTTCACTATCCTAGGTTTTTTGTTATTACAGATGAATTTGCAAATTGCTCTTTCCAAGTCTGTGAAGAACTGAGGTTGCTTTCAGCTGTATGGTCATTTTTACTATGTTAATCCTACCAATCGATGAGCATGGAAGATCTTTCCATCTTCTGGACACATGCTCCACTATGTTCATAGCAGACTTATAACCCAGATGTTTCTCAAAAGATGAATGGATACAGAAACTGTGGTAGAGTTGAGTATACTCAGCTATGAAAAACAATGAATTCATGAAATCCTTAGGCAAATGGATGGATCTGGAGAATATCATCCTCAGTGGGATAACCCAATCACAAAAGAACATACATGGTATGCACTCACTGATAAGTGGATATTAGCCCAGAAGCTCAGAATACCCAAGATACAATCCACAAACCACAAGAAACTCAAAAAGAAGGAAGACCAAAGTGTGGATACTTCGATACTTCTTAGAAGGGGGAACAAAATACCCATGGAAGATGTTACGGAGACAGAAGGAATGACAATCCAGAGACTGTCCCACCTGGGGATCCATCTCATATACAGTCACCACACCCAGACACTATTGTGGATACCAACAAGTGCTGACTGACAGGAGCCTGGGATAGCTGTCTCCTGAGAGGCTCTGACAGTACCCGACTAATACAGAAGTAGAGACTCACAACCATCCATTGGACTGAGCACAGGGTCCCCAATGAAGGAGCTAGAGAAAGGATCCAAGGAGCTAAAGGGGTTTGCAGCCCCATAGGAGAAAAAACAGTATGAATAAACCAGTATCCCCAGAGCTCCCAGGGACTAACCCAACAAAAGAGTATACACATGGTGGGACTCATGGCTCTAGATGCATAGGTAACTGAGGATGGCCTAGTCCATCATCAATGGAAGGAGAAGCCATTGGTCCTGTGAAAGCTCTATGCCCCAGTGTAGGGAAAAATCAGGGCCAGGAAGCAGTAGAGGGTGGGTTGGTGAACAGGGGGAAGGAATAGGGGGGTTTTCAGAGGGGAAACCAGGAAAGAGGAGTACATTTGAAATGTAAGTAAAGAAAATATCTAGTAAAATTTTTTTTAAAAAAAGAAAAAGTCTTGGAAAGATGAGGAATTAAAGGCCCATACCTAAACATACTAAAAACAACATACAGCAAACCATTATCCAACATCAAACTAATTGGTGAGAAACTTGAAGCAATCCCACTAAAATCAGGGACTAGACAAGGTTGCCCACTCTCGTCCTATCCACTCAATATAGTACTTGAAGTTCTAGCTAGAGCAATTAGACAACAAATGGGGATCAAAGGGCTACAAAGTGGAAAGAAAGAAGTCAAACTATGACTACTTGTAGATATGATAGCATACTTTGGTGATCCCAAAAATTCCACCAGAGAACTCCTACAGCTGATAAACAACTTTAGCAAAGTGACTGTCAAACAAAACAGTAGCCTTCCTAGACTCAAAGGATAAACAAACTGAGAAGGAGATTAGGAAATGAAACCCTTCACAAATGTTACAAACCATATGAAATATCTTGGTGTGACTCCATCCAAACAAGTGATAGATCTGTATGACAAGAACTTCAAGTCTCTGCAGAAGGAGATAGAAGACCTCAGAAGATGGAAAGATCTCCCATGCTCTGGGATTGGCAGGATTAATATAATAAAAATGGCCATCTTGCCAAAAGCAATCTACAGATTCAATGCAATCTCCATCAAATTCAAACTCAATTCTTCATAGAGTTAGAAAGAGCAATTCTCAAATTCATTTGGAATAACAAAAATACCCAGGATAGCAAAGACTATTTCTAACAATAAAAGAACTTCTGAGGGAATCACCATCCCTGACCTCAAGTTGTACTACAGAGCAATTGTCATAAAAACTGCATAGTATTGGTAGTGACAGGCGGGTAGATCAATGGAGTATAATTGAAGACCCAGAAATGAACCCACACACCTATGGTCACTTGATCTTTGACAAAGAAGCTAAAACCATCCAGTGGAAAAAAGAGCATTTTCAAGAAATGGTGCTGGCTCAACTAGTGGTTAGCTTGTAGAAAAATGCAATTAATCCATTAATTTTTTATTAGATATTTTCTTTATTTACATGTCATATAATTTCTCCTTTCCCAGTTTCCCCTCCAAAACACAAACAAACAAGCAAAGTCAACAAGTACAAACCCCTGTTACCTGCCCCCTCCCCATGCTTGCCACCCCACCTTTTCTTTCCCTATACAAAGCTCAAGTCCATGTGGATCAAGGACCTCCACATAAAACCAGACACACTGAATCTAATAGAAGAGGAAGTCAGGGAAAGTCTCGAACACATGAGCACAGGAGAACAGAAAACTAATGGTTTATGCTCTAAGATCAAGAATTGACAAATGGGACATCATAAAATTACAAAGCTTCTGTAAGGGAAAATTATTGACATTGTCAATGGGACAAAACAGCAACCAACATATTGGGAAAAGATTTTTACCAATCCTTCATTGGAAAGAGGGCTAATATCCGGTATATACAAAGAACTCAAAAAATTAGACTCCAAACAATCAAATAACCCTATTAAAATGGGGTACAGAGCTAAATAAAGAATTCTCAACTGAGGAAACCCGAATCGTTAAGAAGCCCCCAAAGAAATGTTCAACATCCTTAGTCATCAGGGAAATGCAAATTAAAACAACCCTGACATTCCACCTCACACCAGTCAGAATGTCTAAGATCAAAAACTCAGATGACAGCAGATGCTGTGGAGGACGTGAAGAAAGACGGACACTCCTCCATTGCTGGTGGATTGTAAGCTGGTACAATCACTCTGGAAATCAGTCTCATGGTTTCTCAGAAAAGTGGACATGGGGCCTGAGGACCCAGCAATACCACTCCTGGGCATATATCCAGAAGATGCTCCAACATGTAATAAGGACACATGCTCTATTCTATTCGTAGCAACCATATTTATAGTAGCCAGAAGCTGAAAAAAAACCGATGTCCCTCAATAGAGGAATGAATACAGAAAATGTGGTACATTTATACAATGGAATACTACTCAGGTAATTAAAAAACAATGATTTCATGAAAATCTCAGGCAAATGGATAGATCTAGAAAATACCATCCTGAATGAGGTAACTCAGTCACAAAAGAACATACATGGAATGTACTCACTAATAAGTGGATATTAGGCAAAGAGCATGGTATACCCACGATACAACTCATGGACCACATGAAAGTCAAGAGGAAAACCAAAGAGTGGATGATGCTTCAGTCCTATTTACAAGAGGGAATAATATAATCAAGGGAAGTAGAAGGTGGGAGGGACTTTGGAGGAAGAGAAGAGTGGGGGGGGGAGAGGGGAAGAATCAGGTATGGGAGGAGATGGAGGAGATGTACAGAGGGTCAGGAAATTCAACAGAGTTGTATAGCAATGAAGAATGTGGAACTGAGGGTAGTAACAAGAAAGCCACAGATTCGAGGAAAGCAAGAGCCTCCCAGGACCCCATGGGATGGCATTAGCTGAAACACCCCACAAAGGAGAGGAAGAACCTGTAGAGACCATATCCAGAGGTTAGGGATTGCCCCCTGTTTGACAGATGAGGCTACACACCCATCTTTAAAATTTTAACCGAGAGTTGCTCCTGTCTAAAGGAAATACAGGGACAAAGAGTAGAACAGAGACTGAAAGAAAAGGCCATCAAGAGACTGCCCTGCTTGGGGGTCCATCCCACATGCAGATACCAAACCCAGACACTATTGCTGATGCCAAGAAGTGCTTGCTAACAGGAACCTGGTACAGCTGTCTCCTGGGAGGCTCTGCCAGATCCTGACCAATAGAGATGTGGATGCTCACAGCCAACCATTGGACTGAACACAGGGGACCTCATTGGAGGAATTAGGGGTAGGACTAAAGAGCTGAAGAGGCCTTATCTGGCATCAATGGGAGGGGAGACCTTTGGTTCTGTGAGGGCTTGATGCCCCAGTGTAGAGGAATGCTAGGCCAGCAAGGCTGGAGTGGGTAGGTGGGGAGCACCCTCATAGAAGCAGGGTAAGGGGGATGACATCAGGAGTTTGCAGGGGTCATACTGGGAAAGGGGATAACACTTGAAATGTAAATAAATAAAATATCTAATTTAAAAAATTCAATTCCCTCAGACATTCCTGTGTTCTTTCCTACCTCCGAAAAGGCAAACAGAATTCCAAAATCTCCCCAAGGGGAACACCTCACTTCCAGATCCTGACACAAATCTAAACTGCTCTAGTCAGAGAGCTAAAACTCAAATATTCTCAAGCACAGCTACTGTAGATTTTCTTGATTGACTCAGCTTGCAGGAAATACACACCTGGGTGGAAACCGAGTCACTAATAAAACCGAGCCACTTTTCTGGTCTAGAAATCTTCCTTAGATTGGAGACCTTCGGCCTCATCTAGTATCTGCAAATGCCTGAGAAGTCATGTGGCCAAGTCCAAGGATCAAAATGAAAAGATAGATGCTGGGTTTTGGGGAACTTTATCCAAAACCAAGCATCTATTTGCCTCAAAAGGCATGTATAAATGCCTATGGGTTTGTATTTTTCCCATAAACCCAGAGTGCTGGCAGGTGCTTGCTATTCTTTCTCTGACGTATCGGGGGTGTCCAATCCATCTTCTTGGAGGAAGAAAGGCATGTTGTTACACAGTGCTGAGCATTGGAAGGGATTTTAGAGGGCAGTTCCCTCGGAACTGTTAACTGAGGCAAGGGCCATCTTCTCTCCCCTCTCTCCAAAAATACTGATGGACTCTGGCTAATGAGCGAATCCGCCACTGCCAAAATGCTTCAGATTTAGCAAAGTTCTCTAGGAATGGATGGCTGGGGACAGGGCTGGAGACCTAAAGGACCTGACTTGCAGAAGCTACTGGTGAAGAACAAGGAGTAGATTAAAGATACAACAAAACAATACAAAACAAAAGCACATTTATTAATTAAAAGAAAATTTGCTTCCTTGAAAAGTTTTCAGATCCACTTCTATTATATAATTTTGTGTGGCTCGTAAGATTTTTTTTGTTTAGAATGAAAAAAAATAACATCATGCTAATATCACACATCCCCTCAAACTCACTTGAATAATCATTCTTAAATACCTATAGTTCAAATCTGTAATGAGTATTGGCATTTGAAAGGCATAAGGTAAACACTGGGGTAACTTTCTACTCTTCTAAGAAAAACAGAGAAGAAGGTGAACTGACTGAGAGACTTCTTGATGTGTAGGCTAATCTAAAGAGTATCCAATTCTCCTGTGCTAATTTTTATGCCTGACAATAACACAGTTGTCTTTAGCAACTGTAGCATTAGCTCATAAAAGGTACACCTTAGGGCAATCATCTCTCACTGTGACTGCAGCACCTTGGACCAAGGCAGCTTTTAGTCTTGCTCCAAGCCAACTTAAGCAACCCCTTTTATCAAAGGGGACATCAATGCATGCAGGTGTTGCTTAGTGGCTCTCCTGGTGACCCCATCCTCTCTCTCTATTGACAGCAATGACACTAGTCCCTGAGCTATTCCGGTTGAGAAATCACTTATCTTTCACACAGAGGGTTGTGTCTCCTTCTGAATTCAAAGTCCATAAATCTTTTTCAAAATCATATATATCTTTTTTCTCTCTTTAAAGAAATGTCGGCTGTCTTCTAACTTAATACATACCCAGATACATAGACACAGGAGAAAATAAAGAACAGAAAATTCTAGATACTTTGAGCGCAAAAATAATTGTCTTCAGAATACCAACATGGTTTCAGAAAAATAGGACTTTTCTTTCTCAAAAAGGGATAATGTCTCAACTGCCTATTTTGCATTTCAAAGCAAAACAAAAAGCCCACTGGTAGATCCTCTCGTGCAAATCCTTCCTGCTCACCTACAGTGATATGATGTGAAAAACGGCACAGTATCGTGTGTTGGTCAATGTTCAGATTCTTAGAATAGGTTTGTAAAAGGGAAAATGCAATGAAGGATCCGAGGTTACAAAGTCAAAACTTTCTTTTCTTTCAGACAGAATATAATGTGGTTTTAAAATTGTAATGTACCAAGGAAAATTGTTTTTTCCTTTAGACAGTAAGCTTGTCCTTGAGGCTGTAGGTGGAGGAGGAGGCGGGACTAGAGATGCAGTGCTCAATCATGTTGATACCAGTTGGACACAGTGGCATGCCAAGGTGACTTTACAGTGCCCATTCTATAGCACTGGTTACCTGGCACAACTTCATGTTAAACGTGTTCCCTGCAAGGAATTCCGAATGGCAAATCAAAACAACTGTTTCATTTACCCAATTTATAAAAGAAATAGTCGTACAAATTACCAACAATAAACTCCATTTAGAATTCAAATGAACTCTGACAGATTAGCAACAGAATAAACATTTTAGGGGAGCCAGTAAGATTGTTAAGAGCCAGAGAACCAGGTGTGAGACTGTGTGTTCTATATAGAACAGGAAAGTTGCATTCATGAAATTAGAACAATATGGCTGCCTAAAAAAGACTTGAATAATGACACTAGTTGACATTCCAATGTGGGTGAGAGGGATCTCATAAAGCTCCACCTCTAGATAAAGAACTACAGGTGATTAATGATTGCCCATGAAAGGGAAAGTCAGTCTTCCCCAGAGGTAATCCCCAAACTAGTCCCAATGGTCCCAACGCCAAATCGTCAGTCCTGAAAGCATATATATGAGCACCACTGAGGGACCTCAGCAGGTTATACTTGTCTATTATATAAAAACAGTCATATGTGTATGTATACATGTAGCAACAAGAAGTAGAGGAAAAGAGAGAAAATGTTAAGATTTTTTAAAATGGTTACAAAAAGCCACCATGTGTTAGGTCTGAGTCTCTGGGGCCCTGTCACTCCACTCTGCATCGTTGCGTGCTGTAAGTCACTCCTGACACCTTTGCTTCCAACACAGAGATTATAGTTTCTCTGGGGCTGACCTATTGAGAGTGTTCATTATGTGGTCTTGTAAGTGAGTCTTCCAAATGCACAGGCAGGAAGCATGATGTTAAAAAGCAAGCCTTTCTCTAGAGAAACCCTGCAATGTTTTTCACACACTATCTTCCACACGGATATCCAACATCCCTGACTTGTCCTAGTGAGTTCTTACATGTGGACAAGATGCTGTGGTAGAGATGAAAGTGCTTTCAGAGAACAATAATACAGCATTTTCAAGCTTTTGAAAAGAAACAAACAAAAAAGGAAAAAAAAATATGTCAAAAAAATGTTCCATGCCCATAGCCAAACTCACAGAAATACAAGTGTGACCCTCACGTCAAAGGTTATACTTGATTTTAGAGAGAGCACACACATTTACTCAGGCATCTAGGAAGCATGTTGTTCCTGTCTGGAAAAGAAAGTATAATGTAAATTTTTAATTGTCACAAGAATTAATGTTCCTTTTCATTAATTAAAACAGCAGGAGGGAGAATATTATATAGCCTTTAGAGAAGCATGCTTTAAAAGCTCCCACAATGCAAACAAAAAAAACTAAATAAACAAACAAAAAAAACAAACTTTCTAATGTGATAAATGCTCACAAATGCTCAAAAAGGATAAATTTATTTCATATACAAGCTGATTCAAGCCAATTTATATGTAGAAAAAGTACCTAAGGGTTTCTTCTTTACTTATATTATTTGGGTAATTATTCTCATGGATTTCTTTTTTAGAGTTATTTTTAAAAATTACAGAGGAAAAATAACCTTCTCTATTTGCAGTGTAGATGGTGCTCATCACCTGTTGATGCTCACTTCCCTCATGTCTATGCTTACCACCACTAAAAATTACTAAACATTAAAAGAAAATGGAAGAAAGAAGGATGCAGTCACAAGTATGGCAGATCATAGTCTATGTTTTCAAAGGGACTTAGGAAGCAGCATTGGGGCCCACAGTTCAGTGGGGCAGATTCTCTGTTGTTACAAGGCAAGACCCTCTTGCAAAATCCCACAAGGCAAAAAAGGAGCTGGGCTATCCAGTGTTGCTGGCTCTCCTAAGGGGCTGGGCTATCCAGTGTTGCTGGCTCTCCTAAGGGGCTGGGCTATCCAGTGTTGCTGGCTCTCCTAAGGGCTCGCTGCCCACTGTTAGAAGCCCTTCATTTGCCCTCTGGCTTTGCCGACATCCCTGGGCTTGCTGCCTCACAGACCCCCGCTCCTATCCAGGTGGGCTGCTACGGCTGACTTCTGACCAACCACGAAGAGGAACACTGCTCAACCTTCGGTGGTCTTCCCCTTAGTGTTCTTGATTGTCAGGACTGAAATGACACGTCCTTCTCTGTAGCTGCAGGTACCTAATGAACCCTGCTAATGAAATTTAATCTGACAAATTCAATAACCTCTGCGTCAGTGTCTGAGGGCTGCAAGGAGTTTCACAACCAGCTTTGAGGAGCACACAGCAGGTCCTCTGGTGATTTGCTTCCTGATCTAGTCACTAGATGGGCAGGCTAAAGGTCTGGAAAAACCTAGTCATAAAGGTATGACTTACTGATGCTACCAAAGCTCTCTCTGTGGCCAGCTACCTTATCATTTCCCCAAGGAGACAGAGAGGTTTGGAGTGGGGACCACCACTTGTTCCAAAACTCAATCACTCATTTCATTTCGCGAAGAGTGGAGGTGGGGTCTACTTACCACTGCTTCTGATGTCATTAAAGGAAAATGATTCCTAAACTAGAGCCAGGAGGAGCCCTTTGTTTACATGACCTTTTATATCCCCATCAGTCCTTCCAAAGAGGTCACCATGAGCTCAGTGAGGTGAAACCATTTGCCTCTGGTGATCATGCTCAAAATTCCCTGGTGACTTTCAGATTAACCCTGGCAATGGACTCTTGGTTCAAACAAAGATCTTGAGTAATAAGTAACTAGGTAAGACAAGAGTGGTCTCTGTCTTTTTAAAACTGTCTTTGAAGGAGTGCCTTAAAGCAGACAGGTGGCAGTCAATTCTGGAAAAGGAAAGACTAGCGATGGACTCTTATTCCAGGCTCTCATTCCCAGTCAGGGAATTGGCTTAGTAGTCTCTATATTGAGCTGCAATTAGCCATTCCTCAAACCCTATTACTGCAAGAGTTGAGCTCTTTCCTGGTCCTTCTACTTCAAAACTTTAAAATGATAACTCTTACCATTAAGTTTATTTGTGTATCTCATCAGAGAGCAGGGAAAGATTGGCTTCCACTTTCCAGGTATAATATCAGCTCCTTGTGATTGTCTGACACAAGGCAGAGCAACTCAGGGACTGTCCCTGAATGTTGCCACAGAAGATGGCTCTCATATTCTTGAGACTACTGTGTTTGGAGAAAGTTGGTCATTTCTCAACAGCAGCCCAAGGCTGTCTGATGGCTATCTAAACCTAACTTTAGCAATGGGGATACATTTCTAAGAGGAAATCAGCTTTCTGTTCCCTGTCTCAAGATTCATCTTCAGGGCTGGTTAACATAAAAGGACAGTGTTCAGAGGGAATTTGGAGATGTGAAGATCAAAGGATAGAGAGGTTGCCAATCCAACATGCAGTATCTATTCGTGCTTAAGACACTTTCAGATGTCTTCCATAACTGGTGGATGCTTGTGCCAGGACAGTCAAGACCACTTGCCAGCTTCACTTCCAAGTACCCAAGTAAGAAAAGAAAAGTACTAATAGTTCCATTGAAGACTAACTGACCAATAGGAGACCTAGAGCAGTTAATTTTCAAAGCCTCAAGGTGCAAGAGAGCTTTTGACACACTCACCTCTTTCCTCCCCTCCCTCCCTCCCTCCCTCTCTCCATCCCTCCCAAGCTTCCTCCCTCTCTCCCTCCCTCCTTCCCTCCCTTCCTCCCTCTCCCTTTGTGTACACTCAAGCATGGAAGTTTGTGTTTTGACCACAGGTGGACATTTGATAACTTCCTCAATAGCTTTCCATCTTTTTGAGGCAGTCTCTCACTGAACCTGGAGCTCACAGAATCAAATAGGTTAGCCAGCCAATAAGCTTCAGAGATCCACCCAGGGAACAAACACATGCATCTAAGCTCAGTGTATATAGGGATCAAAATTCATTCCTTCCATTTGCATCAGCAGATCTTACCAACTAAGCCATCTCCCCAGCTTTATGTAATTTTTTTTTTTTTTTTGGTTTTTCAAGACAGGGTTTCTCTGTGTAGCCCTGGCTGTCCTGGAACTCACTCTGTAGACCAAGCTTGCCTCGAACTCAGAAATCCACTTGCCTCTGCCTCCCAAGTGCTGGGATTCAAGGCGTGCGCCACCACCGCCCGGCTATGTAATACTTTTAAATTGTTATTTCCAAGAGTACCAGGAACATATTAAGCCCTATTAGGTGCTTTGATAACTTCATGTATAAATTAGGTTAATTTATGAATTTCAGTAATGCTATAAATTTTTGAAAGATGAAAAGACTATTTTTGACTATTAGAGTAGATGTAAAATAAATTCAGTTAACCACTTCTAATTGACAGTGCTCACATGCGGCTGATTTTCAATTTATGTGCATTAGTTCTGTGTACTTCTGCTTGCTGGGCATTAGGTCTATGTACTTCTGCTTGCTGGGCATTAGGTCCATGTACTTCTGCTTGCTGGGCATTAGGTCCATGTACTTCTGCTTGCTGGGCATTAGGTCCATGTACTTCTGCTTGCTGGGCATTAGGTCTATGTGCTTCTGCTTGCTGGGAATTAGGTCCATGTACTTCTGCTTGCTGGGCATTAGGTCTATGTGCTTCTGCTTGCTGGGCATTAGGTCTATGTACTTCTTAACCATGCCTTTTTCTGCAGTTACATGAGAACATATATGTGATGTTCCCTTGGGTCCACCATCCATACAGTAGACAAAGTCAAGCTTCCAAATGGAGATGCTATGCCCCTGCTTCAACAACAGGCTTCTTCATTTTAATGAGCTCAAATGCATTCATAATAAGTTTTCTGCTACCTACACAATCCTTTCTCTTTGAAATCATATACTCTCTTTATAGTTTCTCAGAAAAATCAATATTCTACTTAGGAAAGCTTAAGATACTATTGGGTTAAAAAAAACCCACATATTACAAAAACAATACATGAGCTACAAATAAGTATTCAACTGCTTTAGGTACAGCTCTACCTTATTGGAATAAGTAACAGAATTGACAGTAGGAATGAGTCAGTCATCAGCAGCACAAGTGTGGCATTGACCTTCAGATGTGCTCTTCTGTCATTGTGAAGGTGTGACTGTGTGCCTAGTCCCCTCTAACAGTGTCATAACTATCACACAGACCAAAACAAAACAAAACAAACAGAAACCCAAAGTTTCTGTAATTTCCAAACCCAAATGTTTCAGTAATTTCCATTCATGTTTTGTTCAAACTGTTGAAGATTATACTATGGCTTATAGTAGTAGATTTAAGTGGAGAGGGAAATGGATCCCAACTGTCACAAAAGACCACATATAAACAAAACTTCCTTGCTGCTGTCATGGATCTTTCCCTGATGACACTGCAGCCAGCTTTTCTTTTACCTACGCACCCTGAAATGCAGTCCAAAGCAGACTCTCAGGCTTAGCCTCATTCTGTGGCTTTATTGGTAACTATTGATTAACTAAACTTATTTTACATTTGTTCTAGTAGTCTAATATAGTCTTTTCATTTTTTAAAGATTTATAAGATTAGAATACTGAAACTCATGAATTAACCTAAAATCAATAGCCAACTGATGACTCAATCTTATGTATCCACGATGAATTTCTCATCTGTGCTCCAGACAAATCTGTCCAAACATCTACCTCCCCTCTTTAGTGTGTGTCCCAAGATGAACTCATTTACCGAATTAAGAAACCCTGTCTTCCTCATCTCTGGCATGTATCACCTTCCATCTATGTGCACCAAGCATGGAGTCTCTTGGACTGTGCTATTCATTGCTGATGCTACCTCCAAAGCCCATTCTTTCTACCCACTTCTCTCCAATGCCACTGCAGATGAAACTCTTGTGAGGAGCTGCATTCCCCTCATACATTCTTTTTCCTCTACTCCTTCCAGAACGCACGAATTACTTTTCTCATTTCCTTGACAATACCTAACTAAAGCAGCTTCTGGGATAGCTTTAGCTCACCGTTTGAAAGCAGTGGATGAAGGCAGGGAAGCCATAGAGGCAGGATCATAAGGATGCTGCTAATACTGCATTTGCAATCAGGAAGCAAAGAACAATTAATTTCTTTTGATTTATTTTTATTAGTTGTATTATTTATTTATTTATATTTCAATGTTGTCCCCTCCATAAGCCCTCAAACCATCTCCCCTTCCCTTTACCTCTAAGAGGGTGCTCTCCCACTCATCCACCCACCTACTCTCACTTCACCCTTCTATCACCCCCCTTCACATGACCAAGTGCATCCCCTCCCATTGAGGCCAGATAAGGCAGTCTGCTGCTGCATATATAGTAGGGACAACTGACAGGCCCATATATGCTCTTTGCTTGGTGGCTTAGTCCTGGAAGCTATTTTTTAAGAAAGAAAACAAAACAAAACAAAGAGTGTTTTATTGATTCTTCATGAATTTCACATCATGCACCCCAATCTCACTTATCTCCCCATCCCTTCATATCTGCTCTCTGCCCTTGCAACCTAACCTCAAAAATAAAATAAGACAAAAACAAAACAAACAAACAAACAAACAAAAACCAAAAAACTCTTGTCATAGAAGCTGTAGTGTGTCACAGTGACTCCTACAGTATACCTTTTGTCTACACATCTTGCAAGTGTTCATTGCAGTGACTCACTGGTCTGTTTCAAGGCCTCTGGCTTCTGCTATACTCTCTATGCCGAATCCTCATGGAGACAGATTCTTCGCAAATACCTTCTTGCTGTCCTGTGTCATGAAGATCCTGCAGCATGAGATCTGCAGGACCAGCCCTTTCATGAGCTCCAAAAGCTCATAGATAAAGTAGACATTAGATTGGACCAACTTAAAGTCCTGGATCTGAGCCTGGAGTTAGCTGAGTTGCAGCACAGCAGAGCTGACCCTGGCAGCTGGGGTGTGGGTAAGTCAGCCTGCTGGTGAGGACATTAGCTTGGGAGAGCTGGCCTGTGCCTCGTTTGCAGTAGGATGGTGGTATGGGCAAGGGAGAGCTGCCCTCCACCCCTGACCTTGTCCATCTGTGGCAGATGGGTGAACTAACCTCGAGGTGATAAGATGGAGATGTTGTCCCACTCCTTCACTGGCTGATGCACTTGGGAGAGCAGGCCCTGAACCCCACCTGGGCAACACAGTAGAGCTGAGCCTGATGGTGAAGGATGGAGTGGATGAGCTAGCCTTGAGGACATAAGAGCAAGAAAGCTTATCCTGCCTCTTGCTAACTGCAGCATAGGTGAGCTAGCTGGGACAATGCTGGGAGTGTGGGTGCAGGTGAATTTCTCCTTTTAAAAAGTCCAGGAATGCTGCTCATAAAACAATGCCTCCTGCCATTCTTCCACAGATAGTTCTGGAGATTTGCTTGCAAAGTGATTTTTGTTGGTTGGTTGGTTGGTTGGTTGGTTGGTTGGTTGGTTTTCATGACAGTGTTTCTCTGAATATCCTTGGCTGCCCTGGAGCAAGGTGATTTTTTTGATGCTATCAAGCCATTAATTAAGACTCAACATTACATGCATTTTATATCAATGCATGCCATTTCTGCTTTTAAAAGCCTTGTGCTGGTCTTAGGACCAAGTATCAGTTGCCACCACTTCCCTAACAGGACTCCAGATGGGTCACTGTCTTCTTTACATGCCCTTCTTCTGCTCATTCTGACCCAGGGCTTTGTTCATAAAAGCACCAATCTCCTTCCTTCCTCTGTCTTCCTGTACAGATCCCCGCTCTACCCACCTTGGCTCTTAACTTCTCTAGACAAGGTCCCAAGCTTCCAGCAACCCTCATGGCAATAATTACACGTATCACACCATTAGCGATGCTTGGATTTCTTGCTCCTACCATTGCGCTCTAAGCTCCCTGCCCACCAGATTTATCAAGGATCTCACACAGTCGTGTCTGAAACCCAGGAGCTCTGCATGGGTCTCTGTTGGTATGAATACTGATATAAGGCGGTTTTTCTCTGCATTCCCTATGTCTTCAGACCATCACTTCTGAAGAGTTATTAAGTTCAGTCCAAATGTCATAGTTTTTTCCTCTCTTAATTCATGCCTGTCACCCACTTTACTGAAAGACCATGATTAGGAGGAGAGAGGTCTGGGGTGGCTGAGTGTTTCTACACTTACCTTAGGGGGATATAGCCATTGGAAAAGTCAATGACGGCCCCTGACTTCAGCTTTAATATTCTGAACAGCTCCCTTACTCTCAGCCTGTGAAGGTACACTCTTACCCATAGCAAAATTTTTCACACACACACACACACACACACACACACACACACAAAATAAAAGTCTTCAACTTCTCTGAGTTCTTCCTGCTTCACAACCTTTATCAGTATATCTACCCTGACATTTTATCTAAGAACCTTGGGTTACAGATCAGGTCATCATCTGGCAGGACAGAAAGAAACCTACAGGCACACAAGGACTTCCTCTCACTGCTTGGATCCCTCTGAGGTAGCAACTACGAGGATGAAGAGCAGAGGAGCTTCTGTTCTAGGTGAAGATTCCAAATTTGCTCCTCAGGAGAAAGCCTGTGTTTCCCCTTTGCTACCATGGCCTCTGTGAGCTCCCACGTTGTTCAGCTGCAACGGTCTCCAGGGACTTCAACATTTTAAGCCAACTTCCTGTCACACTGTCCTTGAAGCCTCTGCTCCCTGCCCCACTGTTTGGTCTGGAATAGTCCTCCCCAACATATTCTAATAATTTCTTCCTCACTTCATTCAGGTCTCTGTTGCTTGTCAGCCCTCAGAATGGTCTCCACACACTATCCCCATTCCAGTGCTTTCTGTCCCTATACCCTGCTTTATCTCACTCCTCTAATCATATAAAATTATATATGTGCTATTTCTTTTAGATAGAATAGAAGTGTCAACTTTGTTTCCTGTAACATTTCCAGGGCTGAGGAGAATAGACAGTAAGCCTTCAGAACAAACATGTGAAGGAATGAATGAGGCCCTCTGAGAGAAATGGACAACCAAGCAGGGTTGAAACCTGGATTTCAAAGTTACAAATGTGCACTGAGCACTTCGAGGACCTGCTAGGTTGCTGTCCCCGAACACAGGAAGTCAATGGACAGCCTGAAGCAAGAAGCTGAGGTAAAAGCTAGGCTCACTCCCAGGCTGTGGGTGGTGAGCCTCTGGCCTGCTATGCATGCCAGCAGCTGGTTCTCTTATCAAATGAGCAGACCAGCCTCTGGCAGCTGGAGCATGTGATCTGGAGATCCCCAGGAGGATACCTGCAGAACTCAGGAGCTGCAGGACACAAGTGGTGTTGTCTCCTGGCTTTTGTGAGCTTTAAGATCATTGAACTGAGTTCCGAATTGCAGCAGCTGTGAATAAGTCACATGTTCTGCTTCCTGTGCCACCTTTTTAAACATAGATTCAAGGAGTCCTGCGTAGCGTCTTGACATAGTTTCAGCTGACGGTGCTTGAAGCCCTGAGTTCCTTTGATACAAGCTTCATACTCTCCTAGCACAAAGCACACCAGGACACAGTTAGCGGTCTCTCAATAAACTGCAGGTACTACATAAGACTATTTTAAAACAGATCCTCTGAAAGATAGTGAACTAAATATTCATTAGTAAATATCACTGATTAATAGTGTACCATTCATTTATATTTGGCCTTGCAGGTGTCAGAAGAGACATTTTGACTAAAGGTCAATTCTAGGATTAGGAAACTTAGAAGATAAAAATTTCCACATGTCAAGTGACAGGACCACATGATGGCAATGAGACCATTTTCTATGTTTTATTTTCGTTTATTTATCATTTTAAGGGATATTTTCTCTATTCAGGCACGGCTCTTCGGGAACTCACTATGTAGGATAGGCTGGGCCTGAGTTCCCAGAGATTTACTTGCCTCTCCCTTTACAGTGCTGGAATTAAAGACATACACCACACATTGGCTCCTAACTCCTCTTCATAAATGTGGAATTTCCCAAGATCCCTACTTATACAAAGAGGAAGAAAGGTATGTGGAAAGGTACTGTATCTGTGTGTTACGTTTTTATTTTAAATATTTTAATTTTTAACATTTTGATTACACTTTTTTGTTACTATTAAATTCAGAGTATAATGGATATAAAATTTTCAAATGACTGCAATACTGTATCTTAAGTGTGATTTTACATGTCACTATGACTTTTTCTTACATTTACAGAATGGTATAATAAGCAGGCCTTATGCTAAACAAAGTTAAAAAATACGTTTCCCATTATTAAAAGCTCTGTGGTAGAGTTCAATACTATGTACGTTCTTCTGAAACTTTACTTATATACATATTAAATATGATATCTATTCACTTATGCTAATTAATACATTCTGTTCTCATTTAACTTAAAAGGTGAACGTTGCATATGTAATGTCTGCAGCCAGCAAGTGATGCATGGCTCATCTTAAGAATAACTAACAATTATTAAAAAAAAAATCTCCTAAATGGGTGCTGCTTTTTTCCGATCCTGACACGTATGATCATCATGAGGTACCACTTAGGATCCCTCTTCCCTTCAATCCCGTCTCTAATTACTCTACCATTAGGACACAAAGCACAACCTTACACTGCTTTGCCAATGCTCCAATGATCCACCCTTCTTAGCTGCAGGAGGCTAGCCCCTTCTTGTCTCACAGGTCTTAGCTCAGGTGCTCCAGCAGTGTGCCCTGGCCACCATCCAGGTGACATTAGGCCTTTCCTCAAGCTCTTCCTACTACCTGAAATTGCTCTGATTATTTATGACTTCTGCTTTCTCCGTGTGAGGAGTGTATAGTCACTGCCTTTGTTTAGCCTCCCTCCCCATCTCCCCATCTCCAGTTGCCAGCATACACTATTTACTGACGCACTTACTAATTGATGAACTTCCTGTTCTATGGATGCTACCAGAACCCTTTGCATCTTATCACTAAGAGAATAATAAATATGTAGGACATGCTTTTCTTCAGTCTCCTACATCAACACAGTATAAGAAGAATCTCAAGTTAGGAGATGGGTTACTTGGTAAAGAACTTGCTATCCAAGGAAGAGGGTCTGAACTTCATTCCAGAACCCACATTTAAAGAAAACAAACGAAACAAAAAACAGAACAAAACAAAACTGGGCACAGTGGTGCTTGCTTCTGATGTCAATGCTAGAGAGGTGGCTGGAGGTATATTTCTCCGCCTGATTGGCCATGAGGCCTAGCTATACAAGGAGATTCAGTGAGAGGCTTTGTCTCAAAATAGAAGCTGGATAATGACTGAGGAAGACAGCCAAGATTGATTTCTGGTATGCTCATGGAACATGTGAACACATGAACACGTACAAGCACAGCGATAGGAGTCACATTTGACAAAATGACCAGTACGGAATTATTTTTAGATAGTTGTTTCTCAAATAAACAATTTTTGTCTAAAGTTGATTGAGACCTATAAAATAGTTATAATATTTTCCTTTCTAAGAAAATTAAAATAATTTTGATTTCAGTTGCAATTTATTTTTATGGAGAAATGGCAGCTATTGACAAGATGAAGTTGGCATTTAAAACCCACCCCAGAATGATGGGTACATAATTATCTTGTATAATCTCATACAGTATATCAAGAGAACAAAAATGTCTATGGAGATTTAAGAATATTACATATCACCCCTTTTTATGATAAAAAACCAAAGTTCACATCTCAAAATGTAACACTATACTATGTTTGGTTTTTCTTTGGAATCATATAGAATCAGTGGAGGAGTAACAGTGGTAGCTGCCTCTGCATAAACATGGGGGGTAAGGGGGACGGCGGCATAAACGCAACTGTTAAGGCAACTCCTGCAGGGGGACCAAACTGAAGACTGCCTGAGAGGCCAAGGATTGCCCATGCCAATCGGGAACTGCTGTGTGGAAGAGATGTTTTCGTGGGACCAATGAAGCCCTGGTGGAACGTATTAGAGGAACATGCAGCAGCATTCAGTTGGGCTGCTGCATTCTCACCTGCTCCTAGAGTCTGTGCCATTGATTCCCCACCACCTCACCTCCAACCCCCCAGGGCAAATAGGGTCAGGCAGCACGGCCCCCAATGTGGTCTACAGACTACACTATCTTCCCTTGCCACTGCTTGTGAACCTCCCTTTCTGAGTGCTCATGGTTTTTCGGGTTTTTTTTGTTTTTTGGGGTTTTTGTTTGTTTGTTTGTTTGTTTGTTTTTCCTTGTACAGCAAAGACTGTGCTTGGGGTTTGACCTGACCTGCTCTTCTTCAACACATACACTGCTGTCTGGCCCCATACCACTTTTTGTTCTGTGAGCTGACCCCTGAATGTTTTATGTTGTGGGTCCTGAGGTGAACATGGGGACCTCATTTCTGTCTTGTTTGTCTTTTTTGTTTGTTTGTCTGTCCATCCCGATATATACTTTCACTTTTGGTTTCAGTTCCAGGGTGAGTGTGTGGTCATCTTTTCCCTTTGTCTTTGTCCACTGGTCTGGAACTGCTCACTTTCACTTTCAGTTTGGAGTCATCCTGGTATCTAAGATAGGGGCTGGTACTAGGGATGGACTCCCGAAAGCCTTTCTATCCTGGGGAAATCATGCAGGCATTTAGGTTTGTCTTTGAACTACACTCGAGGGAGTTCCCTGCTTAGTATGAGAATTTTGACATCTCCTCTGTCATATCTGTCTGTTCTTTGTTTGTTTCCTTTGTGCTCATCATTATGGGTTCCTTCCCTTCTACCACCAAGGGACCCTAGATTAGGGCTTTGAAAAAACCGTTCTAGTGACTCATTGTCTCAAGGTTAAAATTCATGGCCTGGACAAAACCCAGAGGAAGCTCCACTTCCAGGCACTCTAACACGCCCAAGATCATACTATCAGAGGTGAGGAGGATACAACATTTGTCCTAACACCAGGAGTAACTGGGATCAACCAGACCAAGACATGCAGGAACTCAGCCAGTCCAGTGGCACAGGTTCCTTCCGATCAAGCTGGTGCCCGAGCAGATTGTGGGTGCAAACTCTGCAGCGAGTCCCATAATACCCAGAGAAAGGTTACTCCCAGGCGCTCTAATGGGCCCAGGATCACAGGATCCCAAAATCACAGGATCACAGAGACAACTTGACTCTGAGTAGTTCTGACACAACCAGGATCACAAAAAGGACAGGCTCTAGTCAGATTTAGCCAGGGTAGGTAGCACTAGACATAACCAGATGGTGGGAGGCAAGCATAAGAAAATAAGCAACATAAACCAAGGTTACTTGGCACCATCAGAACCCAGTTCTCCCACCATGCAAAAAGCAAAAATCTCCTAACCCAAAACATCCAGGAAGTCCAGGACACAATGAGAAGACCAAACCTAAGTATAATAGGTATAGAAGAGAGTGAAGACTCCCAACTTAAAGGGCCAATAAATATCTTCAACAAAATTATAGAAGAAAACTTCCCTAACCTAAAGAAAGAGATGTGTATGAACATACAAAAAGTCTACAGAACTCTAAATAGACTGGACCAGAAAAGAAATTCCTCCCATCACATAATGATCAAAACACCAAATGCACCAAAGAAAGAAAGAATTTTAAAAGCAGTAAGGGGAAAAGGTCAAGTAACATATATAGGCAGACCTATCGGAATTACATCAGACTTCTCACCAGTCTATAAAAGGTAGAAGATCCTGGGCAGATGTCAAACAAACCGTAAGAGAACACAAATGCCAGCTCAGGCTACTATACCCAGCAAAACTCTCAATTACCATAGATGGAGAAAATAAGGTATTCTATGACAAAACAAAATTTACACAATATCTTTCCATAAATCCAGCCCTACAAAGGATAATAGATGAAAAACACCAACACAAGGAGGAAAACTACACCCTAGAAAAAAATCAAGAAAATAATCTTTCAATAAACCCAAAAAAAGATAGCCATACAAACATAATTCCATCTCTAACAAGAAAAATAACAGAAAGTAACAATCACTTTTCCTTAATATCTCTTAACATCAATGGACTCAACTCTCCAATAAAAAGACATAGACTAACAGACTGGTTACATAAACAGGACCCAGCATTTTGCCGCATACTAGAAACGCGCCTCAGTGACAAAGACAGACACTACCTCAGAGTAAAATGTTGGAAAACAATTTTCCAAGCAAATGGTCCCAAGTCGGAGGATCCATTATAATACTGAATAAAACCAACTTTCAACCAAAAGTTATCAAAAAAGGTAAAGATGGATACCTCATACCGTCAAAGGAAAAATCAACCAATATGAACTCTCACTTCTGAACATCCAGGCTCCAAACGCAAGGGCACCCACACTCATAAAAGAAACTTTACTAAAGCTCAAAACACACATTGTACTCCATACACTAATAGTGGGAGACTTCAACACACGCCCCCCATCAATGGACAGATCACGGAAACATAAACTAAAGAGAGACACAGTGAAACTAACAGAAGTTATGAATCAAATGGATTTAACAGGTATCTATAGGACATTTGATCCTAAAGCAGAAGAAGCTTCTTCTCAGCACCTCACTGTACCTTCTCCAAAACTGACCATATAATTGGTCACAAAACAGGTCTCAACAGATACAAGATACAGATACAAGAAGACTGAAATAATCCCATGTACCCTATCAGCTCACCATGGACTAATGCTGGTCTTAAATACCAACAAAAACAATGGAAATCACACATACACATGGAAGCTGAATGACACTCTACTCAATGATAATTTGGTCAAGGAAGAAATAAAGAAAAAAATTTAAGGCCTTTTAGAATTTAATGAAAATGAAGATACATTATACCAAAACTTATGGGACACAATGAAAGCAGTGGTAAGAGGAAAACTCATAGCTCTAAGTGCCTGCAAAACTATAACTATAAGAAACTATAGAAAACTTACACTAGCAGCTTGACAGCACACCTGAAAGCTCTGGAACAAAAAGAAGCAAATACACCCAAGAGGAGTATATGGCAAGATAATCAAACTCAGGGTTGAATCCACCAAATAGAAACAAAAAGAACTATACAAGAATCAACCAAACCAGGAGCTGGTTCTTTGAGAAAATCAACAAGATAGATAAACCCTTAGCCAGACTAACCAGAGGGTACAGAGACAGTAACAAAATTTTAAAAATCAGAAATGAAAAGGGAGATATAACAATGAAGTATATCTTAAAATAATTATACTGTTTGTTGAATATTAACAGCTAAAATATTAAAATCATGTTGTACAAACATCATGGAAATATTACTGATAATTTTTCTCACTGAGCTTGAAATTAGCATTTTCTTAATGTTTAACTTCAAAGAGTTTTTGCTATTTTGAAATGTTTAAAATATACGTACTGATGAAATAATTTCTTTCCTAGAAGCACTGATAATCTTTTTTAGAGTAAACTTATAGTTAGACACTGTTCACAGACATATATGCATATGTACATAATGTGTTTTAAATACTCTCTCACTAGGTCAGGTGGTATCATAGAAGGGCTTTTGAAAATATTTCTTAATGATTCATTTTTACTACTTTATGCTATTTTACTATGCTTAATTCTCAAAGATTATTTTGTATGTTTTGAAACAATTTAGTATTCAACATTCAATATAGGATCCTCAGTTATGGATAGTATTAAATCTTCATTAATGATATTTTTAGGATATGAAATGATATGAATGTAAAAGGTGAACATGTTTTTTATGTATTATGTGATTCTCAAAATGCTCAATATTATTATGTTTGATGCATAAAATCCATTTTATTAATCTATCTTCTAGAAGAGAATGTTTGGTAATTGTTTTTGTTAAAAACAGCAAACAAGTGGCTAGAAAATGGCTCAGTGGTTATGAGCACTTGTTCTTTCAGAGGACCCAGGTTCAGTCTGGTATCCATCCACACGGTGGCTCACAGCTATCTGTAACTCCAGTTCCAGGGGCTCTGTTCGCAGGCCTTTTATGTTCTCCTTAGGCACTGCATACATGTGGTGCACAAGCATACAAACAGGCAAAACATGATATATATATGTATATATATATACATATATATATATATATATATATATATATATATATATATATATATATATATATATATATATATGAAAAGAAATCAATGTAGGGAGAACATGATGAAAAGTTTACCCTTGCTACATCAATTACAACTTCACTTTTTGTGATAATCAGCTAAGTATTAAATATGAAGTCTTATAAACTTATAGCTTTTTGAAACTTTGAAACTATCCTGCATATTTTACTTTAGAAATCATCTGGTAAAATATCTTTTAGATTTATTAATTGTGTGGCTGTGTGCCTGAATATTTGTACATGTGCCAAAAACGTGGATCAGTGAGTGGAAATGCTGGTGCTCAAGCTGGAGGGCCTGAGTTTGACTCTTGACTACCATAAGATGACAGGAAAGAACTGGCTCTAAAGTTGTCCCCTGACCCCCACATGAACACCATGGTACTCATGTACCTGCACTTTTATGTACACACATACACACACACACTCTCTCACACACATACACTCATACACACAAACACTATAATATCTAATGGAATGCAAATTAATGTATAACATTTCTTTTAAACTAAAGAAATAGCCAGATCTGATGACCCACACCTTCAATTACAGATCTTGAGGGCAGAGGCAGGTAGACATCTTATCTACATATTGAGTTCCAGGCCAGCCAGGGTTATGTAGTTTAGACTCTGTCTCAAAAAGAAAAAAGATCTCCTGTTTGAACAAAGGTTTTATCAAAGTAGTATTTATAATACACAGTGTTTTGAAACAGCCTTGAGGTCCAAGTATAAGGGTATTAAACTATGACATACCATGCAACCCAGTATTACACAGACATTATTAAAGTTGCCTAGGATTTGGAAAGTATTTAACACATAAGGTTAAGCAAACAGAACAGGTTGTAATATTAAGTATGGAAAAAAAACTCATTAAAAATGAGGAGAAGAAAATGCCAAATGTTATAGTTGCCTTTGGGTTGTCAGATTTTAGGTAAGATTTCTCCCAGGTTTTTAAATTCTTAATGTATTTTCCAAAGTTTTAATTGAGAGTATGGTTTGCTTTACAATTAGAAGCAAAAATAATTCTTCAGAAGTACTGTATAATCATTGAGTTACAAATGTGTGCACATGTACATGTTTTCTGGGCCCATCTGACTCCCATTACCAAGAAAGGCAAAATGTGTTTCTCTGACATGAACATCTGCCTAGATAGAATACTGAGGACTTTTTAATTCACTCCACATCTCAGCCTAAAGATGCTGATTTTTAAAAAGAAAATATTTTCTTCTCAGCACCTCTGGAATTAGTTTACTCTTCAAAAAAATAAATAAAACTTGTATTATCTTGATTTTATAAAATTTCAATATTCTTCTTACTCGCAACTTTAGTTCAATGTATTGCAATTGTTTATTTATTCTATTCTCCTCTCCTCTCCTCTCCTCTTCCTCACGGGTTTCCAAGGCATGCTTAGCCTCTTTTCTATCTCCACCAGTGCTGCAGAGAGGCAATGGAGAATACTCTTACCCAAATAATGATAAAATATCTCTGGAATCTGATCTGGCTGCATTGGGTGATTGTTACCCACATTGTGTGGGTATGTGTGTGTCCATGTGTCTGTGTGTCTGTGTGTCTGTGTCAAGGCCATAGGTTGATGATGGCAAGTACCAATTGTCCTAAATTGTCCTCCACCAAATTTTTGAAACAGGGTCTCTCACAAACCCAGAACTCATCAATTGGGTCCCATTGGTTGGCCACAGCAATCCTTGGGGTTCCTTCTGTCCTTGGGGTGAGACTGCAGGAACAAACTCAAGGGCATGTCTTTTTATATGAATGTTGGGGATACAAACTAAAGTTCCCATGCTTGTGAATCACACTACACTGACTGAGCCATCTTCCCAAGCACAGACCACTGATTCTCTATCAACTACAGTGTTTTCTTCTCTAGCCCTGCCTCCTTCTAGATAAGTTTTATGATGATGCAGAAGCACAGCTTTACCCCATGGCAATCTCTGGTCCTCAGTCACTGAACACCAGCCAAAATCATATTAGTAATGCCCAGCTCTCTCTTATTGAGACACCTCCATTCCCCTTGTGTATATTCTCCCTTTGTTTAATGAGCAATGAATAATTTGTTGAACCCCAGGGAAGTTCCTGGTAATTTCCGGCTGGAGGGCATGGAATGTCCTTGTTCCTCTCTTGCTGATCTTTTCTCTGCTCACATTCTGTGTCAGTGCAGGCATTTCCCTTCTGCTCGAAGCCTCTGGTGGGTGACCTGCATTTCTCATGTCCTATTCTTTTCTGTTACCACATCATTTATGCTCTGCAGTTGTGACTGCATTTCATAACACTAACTAGCTCTATGCTCTATTACTCTGAAAAAATTCCTTTAGCCTTACTTTCTGAAACAGACTATGAGACTTTTACAAATAAGAGTAATATATCTCATTACTCTTACCCACAGAGAGAGAGGGGGGGTGAGGGAGAGGGATAGGGAAAGACAGACAGACAGACACACACACACACACACACACACAGAGAGAGAGAGAGAGAGAGAGAGAGTCATACACACATCTAGCCATATATCTATACTGATACAAACTTTCTTTTGCATTTGTTACAGAATGGCACTATGTCATTCATATGCATAAGATAGCATTTCAAGCAGGACCTTGGGACAATACTATAGAACCAGAATGTTCCCTATCTCTCCTACATTTAGCCTGTCTTTGGGTGTATTTCTCCCTCCCTCCCCCCCACACTTGTTTCATCTATTTCTTACTTTCCATCTTTCTGAGCAGGACAGCTATGTGTGTGAAGGTAAGTACACAGGCCACAGCCATTGGCAGAGGTTTCCTTCCCTGTAACTGAAAGTAGTCACTAAAATTAACCTTGCAAGTGTCGGACTTGCTAGTGTATTGGCTCTGCCTGGTGATAGGAACTCTATACTGGAGGGAAAGGCCCTACTAGGTAATTGCATTTTGACAAAGCCAAGCATAATCCCACTGGGCAAACTCTTTCCATGGTCTGCCTTGATCTCATACTTACAAGGCGTAAAAGTCAGCTCACTGTCTCCTTTCGTAAGCAGATGCCTGCAGTGCTCCCTCCTTCTCGCTCAGACTTGAAGTTGACCTTGCCCTGCTAGGACCACGGTGACTCCCTAAAACTCCAGGATGGATTCCAGATTCTGACAGATCTAGGATTCTGTGCCAGCTCCTGCATAGTCTTGCCTGGCTCCAGAAGTTTAGGCAAACAGTATTAACCTCTCTGAGCCTCCTCCCTTAGCTCAAAAGAGGATGCATACTGAACTTATCTTCCAGGACGGTAATGAAGATGTAGTGAGATCTTATATAAATCTAAGGTGCATGGCAAATACACTGCAAATATGAGCTCCTCTTTGTTCATAATGCCTGACTACTAATAGAACCCCTCTCCCTCTGAAGACAAGCCCATTCCATAGTCTATTGATTTATTTCAGGAAGATGTTTAAAGTGGAGCCATATGGTGGAGTTCCTGTTTTCAGATCAACAATCCAACTGTAGTTGTTCTATTGATCTGCCCACCTGTTCATCTTTCCTGTCTGGCCTCCATCCCTGACTCTTGCCATTATGCCAACCCATACCAAGAATCTATGCATGTGACCTCTTTGCTGGAGCCTCTCCTTGGCACTTTGTCTGACATGTCTGTGAGCATGCATGCTTGGCAGCTTTGAAGGAGTAATCTCTGCCATGTGCCCTATGAATGACATTGATGCCTGGCACTCAGATTGTGTATTAGAAAGCCTACTGAGCCTGCCATCCAGTTCGGTCTGCCATCCAGTTCGGTCTGCCATCCAGTTCGGTCTGCTATCCAGTTCGGTCTGATACAATGTATTATGGCATTGGCCTTGACAAATACTATTGCGCCTTGGTTATGGCACAGGCTATGGTGACTGGGCTGATAGTTGGAATCCCAGCTTTAGCATTCATTGCTCCCAAAATCTTAACCTATTTATCTCCTCCAACATTTGACTTTTCTCATGTTAGAAAGCTCCTGAGAAGTTTGAATAATATGACATACAGTGTGCCCATGGGATCTGTCACAGTAAGACCGGCAGACCTCAGTTTAGAGACTAAGGAGATGGATTCATTAGTAAAGTACTTGCTGTGTTTTTATAAGGACTAGAATTTGGAACTCCAGCACCCCTGTACAAAGCTGGGTGCAGCAGCATGGATCTATAACTCTAGTGTTGGGGTCAGGAGAGGAAGCAGAGATAGGCAGATGCTTGAAACTCCCAGGCCAGCAAGTCTAGGCAATTGGTAGAATCCAGATTGAGTGAGACACTGGGTCTAAAGCATTAAGCTGGAGAAGGTAACTGAGGAAGAAAGCACAATGCCCAGCACTACATACTCACACCACGTGTGCACTACACAAAATCACACCACATGTGCACACTGGCCCAGCACTACACACTCACACCATGTGTGCACACTGGCCCAGCACTACACAGTCACACCATGTATGCACATATATATACACACTTACACCATGTGTGCACATATACACACACACTCACACCACGTGTGCACTACACACTCACAGCACATGTGCACATATATATACACACTTACACACACAAATACATACACATTCACACACCCCTATGATGCCTGATGCCCACAGGCCTTATTTTTATGCAAGTCAGTTGGAGTTAACCTCTTCCTGGTCATGTACCACCTGCCTTCCATGTGTGAGCCTTTCAGATTCATTAAATTCCATAAATACGTCTAGGAGTACAGAGATGCTTCCATCCTCACATACAAATCAGACTTCTGCAGCTCTACTCACCTCTAGATTCTAATTTAGAACCTGTGTCTACTGCTTGTCCCTGTCCATTTCCAGGGCACATCATAATGTTGTATAAATAATGTTTCTCACTTCTCCACTCCAACTTCACTGGCTCTACAATTTCCAAAGTCAGTTTCCCCTAATCTCAGTATGTCTCTATGGATTTCTGAAAATGAAATCCATGTGTTGGAAACAAGGCATGCACATATTTGTTCACAGTGCATGGCTTCAAATATGCAACTGATGAGCTCCTCATTCAGTAATACTCTGGAAATCACATTCCTTTTAACAATCTAGACAGGAAAACATTATTTCACCACTGGGCTTCCCCCTAGGTTCTGCCTTCTAGAATTCCCATGGCTTTGGGCACCAGTCTTGCCTACATGCAAAGTACTCATCTCTGTGTAGGTGAAAGCAATTATACATAGTAACAAGTGCATTGTTTTTACCTGGAGCATCATTGACTTTCTTGTACCACTTCTCTGTGATCTTCCTAGAACTGTCTGTCCATCATGAGCAAGCCTCCTCCTTCCCATCAGACAGCTACCAAAACCCTCACACAGAAAGAGTTGGGCACAGATCCTATCCCAGACTGCCATAGAACACTCTATACCATACCATAGGAACTGATGCTGTGGCTGTTAAAGCCCAGCAACCACAGAATCCTTCAAGAGAAGTATAAATGGAACCTGGAAGAAACAGGATCTCTCTTTCTTATGGATACTATATTAGGTTTGGTCCTAAAGACAGCAATCATTTCCTTCACATAGAAAGACCTCAGGATATATCTGACCCAGAGAGAAACTGAGCCGAAAAATGAGGAGAGAAAGGACTCAGACAAAGTTGGTCCCTCTGGCAAATGAAGTAGATCAACCCAAAGGTGGTTCTAAAGGCCTTCCATTCACATCAGCCAGCAAGTCCTGTATTGGCTAACCCAGTTACATGTACACATAATTAAATGCATCCTTGACCAAGTAACAGAAACGGTGACAAAAATGAACGCAGAGGGGCCAGGCATCCTCTCACACATGATGATCAGAATGGGGGCAGCTATGGTACTGCAGGAAGGCATCTAAGATTACTCTGTCGACTCTGCTACATTCCTGGCTTTTCTTTATAATTTCCCCTTTGGTTACAGAGTTTCCAAAGAATAACTTGCTCCTATATATACTACCAACAGTGCTTTGGCCCAAAGATCCTGCCCCCTATGTAGTTTGTAGCCATTCTCCCCCCCTCCTTTTTTCTAGAACACTCAGAGTTCTTAAGAGTAGTCTTGTGAAGAACTCAGTGATATGTAACTTCCCACTCAGAAAAGGGGAGGGGTGTTAAATTGAAGAGGAAGCATGAAATAGAGCACCAGACTCAACCCAATGGTCAGAATCCAAGCCATCTCAGAGGTTCTCAACCACAGAATTATGTATTGTTGCCTTCTACAATGTATACAATATATACAGTTCTCAAAAAATTCAACCCTCAGATATCAAGCTTCCCTCCCCTCCCCTCCCCTCCTCTCCCCTCCCCTCCCATCCCCTCCCCTCCCTTCTCCTCTTCCTCAAGGCGTTTCCAAGGCATGCTTAGTCTCCTTTCTATCTCCATCAGTGCTGCAGAGAGGCAATGGAGAATATTCTGCTAATGTGTTTTGTAGCACCAGCCTGGCCTTCAGCACCTTTCCGCTCTAATTACCTCTGGAGGTTGTTAGGAAAATCAATTGCTATTATTGGTGAAAACCCATGGAAAAAGCACCAAGCACAGAGTGAAAGTTGGTATTTGTTGATTTTGCTGTCAAGTGGGATCACCTAGATGGACCACATACCCCAGGCTAGACTGTTTTCCTTTCTAGCTGTCAGGCATTATACTTTCCCCACAGCCAGCAATCTTACATCGGCCTCCCTCCTGCAAACACACCCAAGCCACACACAGCCCACATTCAGATTTTTCCTTGTCCTTAATACCACCAGAACTCCTCACATAGCATTTTAAGAGACCATAAGTGTCTTCGATCCAAAGTCATTCTGCAGAAGAGAACGTCAGGTACCAGAAAGGCCAACCGACTTTATCCAAGGCTACAGAATCAGTAGCTAAGTCAAGATGACAACCTTCTAAGCAGTGCCAGTTGGGATCTGCTGGCCTTGAGTTTGCACCTGTCTGGTCTGTGTTTACCAGACTCCTCTTCCTCCGGCCTAGCTCCTTCGAGATGTCTACTGTTGCAGGACATCTCAGCAAGTGCTCATCATTGTGTTCTGAGTGGTTGGGCATGTATCAGACATTAGCAGACAAAGCCCACCTTCGGTCCAGGGACAGGCACTTGATGAAACTAAGTCTCACACTCCTGGAAAGCTTAAGGAATTCATTTCGTCTCAGATTGGTTTTTCTGCCCCCTTTCTTTTTCTAAATCGTCTCTGCTTCCCAACTGCTGCCCGAGCTGTTGTCTCCTACCTAGGGAGAGAAACACTTCATAAAATTGATTTTTAAACTGCTTTATCTTTTAAATACTACATTCTGTTTGATAAACAAAGTAAGGACATTCACCTTCCTATGAATACATTTTTAAATCCCTTTTCTTAAGAAATATGTCAGGTGACATGTGCTTTTGTCCCTGTTCTTAGTCCCACAGGCATGTGAGTGTCTTTATTTGTTCTTTACGGGGCTGGGTGAGGGTGAGGTTAGCCATTCGGGGGTCCTGGTGAGAGTGAGATTAGCCAATCAGTTCATGGGGTCCTGGAGAGAGTGAGGTTAGCCAATGGCGTCCTGGTGAGAGTGAGGTTAGCCAACCGGGGTCCTAGTGAGAGTGAGGTTAGCCAATCAGTTCAGATTTACTGCTCTAGATGTCAGAAGTTGTCTTTATATCCAAGAAGCCATTGTCAAAGTCTGGAAACTATAAAAGTCCAAATATAGCAATCCAACTCTTGGCACATTCAAAAGCATCTCTAAAAATTATTACCTTAAAATGATAAGGACAACAACCTTTCTCACAGTGGCGCTACTGGGAGTCCAACTCCTTGATTCCAAGTGTCATATGAATACCTTGTTTTTACCTAGACCAGTCTAGAAATCAACAGGTCAGTCATTCTGTGCCAATCCCCTGGAACTAACATTCAGAGCCTTCCTACGCAGCAGCTCTCTCCTTACTGAAGGCTTTCCCGGCCTAGAAACAAAGATAATTATAGCCCTGGTTACAAATTATCTCATAATTATGAGGTATCTAGTGGAAATGTTAAAGAAAAGTTATTAACACCTCAGTATATATTTTTTAAAATTCAAAATGCAGCATTAAATTGCATAAAGTCTTAAGGGTCAGTTTCCACTTCATGGAAGCACTGTTTTCCTTTTAGAATAGTGTGGATTCCTCGTTTTTGATTCCTCATGTTTGAAAGACAGACAACTACCAGCAGATGCTTCTGTGTGGGCCAGCAGCAGCATGGAAATACAGTGAGTCTTAAAAAGTTTCAAGACGCAGCCTACTTTTCAGCCAAAGTAAGATGTCCTGGTGCCAACAGTCAAGTAAGAAACCAGAGGACACTTCATGTTTTCATCATGCAGTGAATGGCAGGCCGATAAAACACCCACTCATACGGTCTAGGCATAAAACGCTGTGAAACTTGGTTTGACTTCAAAAAGCAAACAGTTTGATACTAATTTACCGATTCCTGAAATGGTTTCTGCTGTCAACCACTAAAGGTCTTCAGAAGAAAAGACCATGTAAGCCAGGGTTACTTAGTTTTGAAAAACACCAAATTGAAAAGCACAGGGACTGAACCCTTTAACTCATTTATATCTGCTATCAGTTAACAAATAGGGAATGATTCTAGTTACTTAATTATATCTACGTATTTGCCTTTTCTTCTGAGGTTATCGATGCCTAGGGTAGAAAATGAATTGTTACAATCACACACACACACACATACACCACACACACACACACGCACACACACACACACTTCAAAATAACAAAAAAGCAGCAAACATAGAATGCCTAAGCCTTCATTACGCACAGTGTTGGCGTGAACAAGCAATTATTGCAAAACAGTTAGTGAAGCAAATCTTACGAGTCCTTTCTTAAGGCAGTCTATGGGGAGGAGAGTGATGCTGAAGCCTATAGATAATTACCCCTCTTCTTCGTGTTGCTTATGCGGGTAGTATCACACTGAAATACTGTTCTAGGAAACCCTGTTCACACTTTGGTCTACTACAAATTAACGCCGTAGACCCTCACAAAGATTGCTGACTCTGGAACCTAGACAAAGGAGGGTGTAGCTCCAAGACGCGAAACCGGCGCTGGCGCTCACAGAAACTGGCTGCTTACAGGCTGCCCCGCACCACCTCTCCTGTACTCCGGAGACCAAGAAGTCTGGAACTGATGGAGGACTTGGTTCATTCCCCCAAACTTTAGGAGTCATTGTTCCCCTAACTCTGCGGGCTAAAGCGGAGGGGAGAAGAAGGGGTTTCAGAAACCTTGGGTACAGCTGCAGGGCTCGCCCACCCACCTCTGCACGCCCCGCAGCGCCCTGGTGGTCCCCTCACCTGTCCTGAGCGCAGGGTCTCGGGGCTCCGGTGGCCTCTCCGGGCTCTTCACTCTCACAGCTGTCGCGACAGCGTGAGCCTCCGGGGACCAGCGTGGGAGGCGGCGGGGTCGGGGGCGTCAGGAGGAATCTAGGCAACCGCGGGCAGCCGCGGTCTCACTCCCCATCCCCGCCCGTGGGGCTCCGGCTGAGGACGCCGTGCGGTCACCGCGGGAGAATGAGTCAGGCCGGGGTGCGGGCGCCCTGACTCGCGCAGCTGGGGGACGCGGCCGCCGCCATCGGACGCGCGGAGCCCCAGCACCCCTGTCCTTCTAGGGTACCGGTGAGCGAGCCCAGGACAAGGGATCGCAGCTAAGGCGCCTCCGTCGCCGCCAAGAAAGACAAAAGGAATGCGAAGCTAGAGGGAAAGTTTTGGGCTTGGTTCCTGATGAATTCTAGCCCCCGAAGCCGCCAAGAGAAGGATCGGGGCGAGGGCGGGACCGGCTTCCCGGAGCGTCGCCGCTAGCCGGGGACCCAGACGGTGCTAATCGCACCACCGCCCACGACCCGTGGGAACTCCGCCGGCCCCGCCGCCAAGCTGTTCGACAGCTGCGGGCAGGACCCGCCCTTCCCCCGGGACCCCGACCCAGCTGCCCCGCTCCCTGGCTGCAAAGTTGTACTTCTAGCGCCGGGATGGCGCGTATACAAAACCCATTTCGGGAACAAAGTACCGCTTCCAGGCGCTCTGCTTCGTCTGAAGGCCAGCGGCGGAAGCGGACACACCCACTCGCCTCTCAACACCGCCGGACCCGAGTTCCAGAACGGAAGATCCTTGCCCTTCTTGTCCCAATAAGATCTGGGGGTCCCGGGTGGACTCTGTGTTTTCTGGAAGAAGGATCCATAGGCCCCTCGGTTCCACGCCCCTCGGATGCTTTCTTATCAGATGCAGCCTGAGAGGGTCGGGGTCCCCCTGGCGGCTGCACGGGAGCTGTGCTAACAGAATCAGACCTGAACCCCCAGGAGATACTGCACGCCAGAGCCCTCAAGGGGTTTAAGCTGCTTTAGGATCCTGGGAAGTTAGTTCCGGTAGAGCAGGCTGGTTGGGGAGGGTTCTGGGCTTGGGGCCGTGAGGGGCAGGGGCTACTTGCATCCTAAGACTTCTAATGATGAGTCTGAGACTCAGCTCCAGATGTCAAATCCAGTGAAGGCTTCGAGTTACCAAAAATTATCAGTGAGTAAAAGCCGTGTCCTGTCTTTACAATGAAATTAGAGTCACATGCAATTCTGCAAGGGACCAAAGCGCCCACTCTGGCTGAAGATCAAGTCGGTAAATAAAGTTTGTATTCAAATTATTGCATTGGAGCGTGCAGTGCACAGTTCCTTGGATTTTGTGTTTTAAACTCATAGGCAAGAGGCACATAGTCTGCTGTGGTATGTATCTATTTCAGTGTGTCAGCTACTGGATTCTATGCAAAAAAAAAAAAAAAAAATTAGACTCAAAGAAGAAAGTAAGGCCACCCATAGAGGCCAAACAGATCATTAAGATGACACTGTGGCAACGGGGAAAGACTGTAAAAAACGGGCAGTAATGAGTTAAAAAAATCTTGCTTCAATATGGAGGTTAAATACTTTTTGTGAAATTTCACGACCAAATGCTTAAAAAAAAATAAAGTAGATGGGATGAGGGTTGGAGAAATGAGTCACCTTGTAAGCCATCTGTGGGTTTCTTTTTCTTCCACCTTCATGTGGTTAGTTCTCTTGGCCCAACGCCATTTGCTCAGTTCGCTGAGGTTTTCTAGCACATTTGTCAAGGAATCTTATTAATCGTGTGAGCCTACTAGGATTCTACTCGTTGGAAAAGAATGCCCTGAATCTTTCTTTCTCTTCAGAGCTCCCAAGAATCGACACTTCCCAGTAAGCCTTCCTGACTTTAAAGGGATGAGTAATAGGTTCCCCCATCCAGCTCTTTTAATGTAGCACACTGTCTAAAATGTACAAGGAAACATGTAAAATGGCAGTCCAGACATCACAGGCATCAAATGCCAGCCAGTCTTCAAAGAGAGGATGATGAGGAAAGACTGTGGGAAAAGATCTAGACTCGTTCTTTTATCCCCACTGATCATAATTACCAGTCTGAATTTATATTCCAATTATTCAGTCAAAGAAGAAGGAAGAGGATGGACTAGATGAGATCATCAACATTTTAAATTTTTATTTTTAAAATAATTACTGTTAGTCAGAAAAATTCAGTAGTAAATAGCTGTGTAAATTGAGGGTTATATGCCACTCCGCATTCTAAAGCAGCCCCCAAAAAAATCTTCACCAGCTCCTCTCTGGCTCCCAGGGCTCCAGGCAAGCTCAAGTAGATTATTTAATCTTTGCTAATGACCAATATTTTCCATCTGGAAAGAGCCCAGTGAGCATATCATGTCTGTAATGGATTTTGGATTTAGTGGTTTTATATCCAGTTTGATATAATGGATGGGAATCAACTATTCCCTACTTTTCAGGGTAAAAGCTACCTGTGTTTTACACGTAATTATTTTGTGAGTGTGTTGTTTTGAGATGTGTAAAGTTTCCATTAAAACAAGTCCATCCTAAAAGATTACATGAGTACAGAGTACAGAGAAACCACTGTTCTCTCTAATTGATGCCTGAAGGACTTTTGAGCATAATATCTCTTGTTTCTTAAGCAGAAAAAATACCTAACATCATTATAAGTTAAAATAATATATGAGATTCTTCTGGCTTGTTATATATTCAGTACATTTAACTTTGCACACACCCACTCACCAAGCTTGCTTAATGCTATGGGAATAGAAGGATAGAGAGCCTTTCCTCTGATATAAAGAAGTAATGAGGAAATATTTCTATGAAGGTCAGCATTTTACTCAGTACAGTATAAAATATGCAAGCCTGATGAGTGACAAGGAATTTTAATGGATTAAGCAAACATACTTTGGAATGAAAAAGTATGGTAATTGGGATTTTAAAATTAAAAATAACATTATATTGTGAGCCTGTATGTGTTCAGGTGTCCATGGAAGCAGAAAGAGAAGGCCAAGTTGCAGGAGCTAGAATTATATACAATTATAAGATGCCCAACATGAGTACTGGAAACTGAACATGAGTCTCCTGGAAAAGCACCAAGTGCTCTTAATCACTGAGCAATCTCTCCAGTCCTTCATGGGTGTTTTTAAGTAGATCAGATATAAGATTACGAAAAAAAACTATTAGACTGTTAGGGTAAAATTAACCCACTTTGCCATAAATATGGTCTGCATTGTCCTCAAACCTCAAAAGAAGGACCCCAGCATAAACACGAAAGCAGAAACGGAGAGGAAATTCCTTGCTAAACTTTGGCCTGAATTACTTTGACCACACTGTGAAACTGATAGTCTGAAAGCCCCTGAGTTACAAACTTGGCAGCCTTGTTACATTTCAAAGCAGAGACCAAGAAAAAGAAAGTCAAATGAGAAAATGCCCTTCTGATTTTAGCCTTGAAATAAAGATGTAAACAGAAGAAATGCAAGGGAGGGGGAAAGGCGTGGGAACATGGGCCTTAACGGACTGCAGGCACTCTATGCCCCCTTGACTCCAAATGGTGCTTCCTTGTAGTGTTTCACCATGTCTCAGTGACTCTCACTGTTTGTTTAGATGATTTGGCGGCGGCAGCAGTGGCGGCGGCGGCAGCAGCAGCAGCAGAGGCAGAGGCAGCAGCAGCAGCAGCAGCAGCAGATGTGACTAGTGTATTCAACAAGCATGCAATCAAGAGTGCTACTTCCCTCTCAGGTAGATGCCTTATGATGTCAACACCATGCTTGTAGTTAGACACTTTATAACTTATAAGTTCAGCATTAGTTCTGTGAAAGATAATAAGCTGATTTGTTTCTTTGTTTCTGAAGGGTACAAAATTGCTAAGGGGACACATTTTTCTTTATTAGGTCCCAGTTCTTTAGACAAATAAGTACTTGTAAGTTGGACAACCACCACACGGTCAGCAACAATCCATATAGTTTTACACACACACACACACATACACACACACACACACACACACACACACTCATTATGTGTGTTGTGATTAGATTCTGTTCACAGAAAATAGAGAGCTGGCACAATTAGTGGATAAAACAGCATCATATGGACACTTGTTATGCTGTCCGTGGTGCTGAAGCAGGCCTTGATGGTTGGTGCCAGGCCACTTAGTGTGATCTGTCCTTGACATCTTTGGATATAGCATAGCTGAGATCTTACAATGCATAGCACAGCACTCTTAAGTCACATTTTGCAAGATAGTAATACTCAATAGTTATTGGCTTGGCATATGCTTCAAATTTGGGACACAGTTAATTTACCTTGCAGCAGACCTGCATATATCATCCTTCATTTCACTACCTTGCAGAACAAATCAAATGCTGTCATTGTTAGCAACATTCAGTTTGGTGGTGGTATTCCATTGAGAGCATCCTTCTTGCATCAAACAACTAGGTTGCAATCCTGACTTGTACTGACTGTCCTGAGTATTTTTGGCCTCATCCATAAAGTTATAATAGTTGTCGTAAGTTTTTGTCACCTAATTTTGAGAATTTATAGCAGTTTTAGATCTCTCAGTCTTCAGTGTACCAGACCAGATGTTCAACGAATCTCTTGGTCACATGTGAGTAGCACCTCCTAGATGAAGGTAGGACAAGCTTACAGATACACAGGCAAAGTGAAAGCTTACTGTGAAAGCAAATTAGGCTTCAAGTCTATTCAATCAAATACAGCCATTTTCAATTAGTTTATACAACTAAACCTTAAACTCCACCCAATTTTTATTCCATTGGGGTTTTTTCCACTTGTGATTATAATTTAGAGTAAGAAAGATGAGCTCATTGCTGATAATTACATCAGATCTGTTTTATTAGATAAAAATGAGAGGATTTGGTGGTTTGAATTCTGAAATGCTCATACATATCTGGCTGTCTTAATTCTGCAACTGGCAGAAATTGGTACACACATACAGCTGACTTTGTAAATGAGTAACCATTTATACTGATGTATATATATCCTAAGTAGGTCACAATGTTGGTTAAATAGAGTACAGTTTAAATTATACCATTAAAGATCTCTAGGAATACACCTTTGCACATCTATTAGGAATATGAGAAAATATTGACATACCCATTTTTCAAAACAAACTTTAAACCTGGTAATATGTTCCATTACAGTATAGCCATTTCATGTCCTTTGTTACTAGAGGTCACTAGTCACTGTATGACCACTGATCTGGGAGCAATTATTTTTGGGATGAAAATTAGAGTTAATGTGAACTTGAGAACCCAGATCTTATTTTGGTCACTACATTGAGTTTTAAGGTTACTGGCAAATACTTGTAGAATATCTATGTAAGCTCTGTCTTGTCCCTTCAAGTGATTTTTTATGACTGAAGCAAATTTCCAATTCAACATCACATAACAATTCTGGGCCACGACTAGGACTCAAGTCTTCTTCAGTGTGTAGAGCTTATTTGACACTTAAAATATGAATTTATTTAAAG